>NW_024040279.1:0-2673 GCF_014851395.1 Micropterus salmoides | reverse complement strand
TGGAGCCAATTCAACTTCGACTTTAGAGTGAAAAGAAAAACTTGGCAAAAACCCAAACTTTGTATTGAAAATCTGTGTTGGCATTCACACACACTCAGCATCCAACTTGATGAGCTGAACTTTCTAGCAAAGACAAAATCCCAAAGCTCATGTACCCAAGACAAAGAAGAATCAATGGCTAGTTTGGTTCAATGTTCATTTAAAAGAGATTTGTTTTGTACATTCTGTTTAAAACACTTCAATAATGTTTCTAAAAGCATGTTTCCAGTTAGTGTTTATGGACACGTGCGTGGGTACTTTAAAACTGAATCCAAACCAGAAACGTTAAAAAGTATGTGTACTTTTTCCCCTCACCTGGTTTCCACCCATGCCGTGACAGTTGAAAAAGCCAACTTTCTCGTTCTCCTTTCTTCCCATGTTGTCCACACACTGGTTGGTCTCCACATTTCTGATCTATAAGCGGGAATTCAAATCAAAAGAATTAGTAGCTACTTTAACTGAAATGTGAAATTAACTTCCTCTCTCTAGTTGGCTTTTTCATACTAGCAATTTATCTACTCGATTTTCACAACTCAAAACAATATGGTCAAACCTTTGCAAATCTTGCATTTCAAACTTTGTAATTGTATATTTCAAAGCTAAACATTCTTATTGTCCATATTGTAAATGAATCTAGGGATAGAGATAAAATAGAGACAGATAAAACCCCTTAAGACAAATGTGTGATTTCTGATATTTGGCTGTATAAATAAAACTGACTTGACCAACCTATGTTATCACTTTCTTGAGTTTAGAATTTGTACGGCAAAGTTTACAAAGTTTACACAGTGTATTCTAATAATACCAGGGACCCCAGGCTACATGTCCATCTATTTGTTATTTTCAATGCCAAACAGAAGCCAGTCAGGTCCTGCTGAATATTTCTCATTAAAAATCAATCATCTTTTCTTCACCCTCTTTTTCTGTTAGTGTTCATTGCAGTCCTCCCATTTATTGCTTCTGTTTCAGAATAACCTTTTAGCATTACACACAGATTTCTTATTATCTGTATTTTGGGGGTTTTTACATAGAGCTGAAATAATTCTGTTAATGTATTAGTTGATCGACAAACTTTTTAATCTGCAACAATTTTAAAGTCAGTTAACAGTAGTTAGCATTTTTAGTGTAAACATTTCCATGTTCCAGATTTTCTTTTCTTTGTCATGTATGATAGTTAACTCAATATCTTTGGGATTTGTACAGCTTGTCGGATAAAACAAGACATGTGAAGACCCTAAATGTTACTCTGAATGTCACAACTGATCTAGCTGGCTTCAATGAAACCAACTGACACAGCTTGCTGTTTAAGATGCACATGCTGAAGTTGTATCTTGATGACACACAAGTCACAGCCACAGTGTTGTGGAAGCTTTCTTTACATAAAAAGTGACGTTATTCAAACCACAAGCTTTCTCTCATTACTCAGTCAACAACTGTGACTAGCGATTAATTTGATCAAAAAAATGCATATTATTTCTTATTATGTCTTTCTGCCTGATTCCACAAGAATTTCAAGATATACGTTTAAATCAGTAATCAAAAATATTAATTAGCAGCTATTTTGATGATCAAATATTTTTATCTAGTTATTTTAAATGCAAAAATGCCAAACATTTCCCGGTTCCAGTTTCTTCAATGTGAGGATTTCAAGCTTTTCCTTGTCATACTTCATGGTGGTCCAGTGGATAGCACCGTAGCCTCACAGCAAGAAGGTTGCAGGTTCAAACCCAGGTTGCCCCTGCCTTTACATGTTCTGCCCATGTCTGCAGAACAGGTTTCCTCTGTGTGTTCCACCAAAAACATGTTAGGTTCTCCTGTCAGTGTTATTGACTGGTAAAAATTCTGGAGTTGGTCCCTGCTGCCCACTGCTCCCTTGAGGGATGGGTTAAATGCAGAGGATAAATGTCACTATGTGCATGTGACAATAAAGAAACTTCTTCTAATTTCATAATCTTTGGGTTTTGGACTGTTGGTCTGACAAAGCAAGACAAGATGCCGCCTTAGGCTCTGGAAAATTACAACTTTTGTATTTTATTGACAAAATGATCGACAAAGTAATCGATAATGAAAATAATCATTAGTTGTATCCATCTTGTGTCCCCATCATCTTCACTTTAAAGCTGAAATGGATAAGTGATCTGACTGCACAGCCGCAGTAACCCCTGCTACTGTACCACAGCTTCTACGGACTTTCCAGTCATTTCTGCTTTCTAATGAACTTGTACATTCACATAGCTGGCTCTATACAACTTATTATGCCTATCATGCAGGAGCAGAATGGTACGCATAATTAAGTGATAAAACCTAATGTTTCAAGCTGTTAAAGAAAGGCTGACTGTGTGTCATGGAGGTGAGAATAAGTCAGGAGAAGTCTGGGGTGCTGCAGTAGCTAAAGAGAGAGGGAGAGAGAGAGAGAGAGAAGCTTGTACTGCAGTACAGCAGAGCAGCACAGGTGAAAAAAAAAGTCCTCTCATCCTCAGCTGTATGAATGTTGGAGGATTACAGGCTCATTTCACCATGAGTTCTTCATCTGACATTACTTTTAAATTGCCATCTATCATGCAAGCAGCACACTGCATGTCGACACTGACTTTACCTCATGCTGAACTGCTGCCATCTCGGAGCCGTGAGCAT
>NW_024040278.1:0-1468 GCF_014851395.1 Micropterus salmoides | reverse complement strand
TTGTATTTGTGTAGTAATAACAAAAAATGGAGACAGAAAGAGGTAGAAGAAAAAATGTGAATAGAAAAATATACACAGTATAATATACACAAACGTTTACATTGTAGCCTTATCTATACTGGACTTTTGACACTATCTACATTTGAGAAATGTGACAAATCCACATTGAAAACAGTTGCTTCGACAGTGTCAACATGAAATTCAGCATTTCCACTATCAGTTACATTCATTAAGTCGTGGCGGGCAGCCAGCTCAGTTTGTAGAGCCACAGAAATCCCTGGCATCATGTTACCTCACATAAAAATGAGCCCTGTGAGTTCCACTGCAGAGAGGTAAACAGCTTTTAAATTCAGGAATAAGAGAGAAAAGGGTGGATCAGTATGTACTAAGCGAGACAGTTTACAGTTGAAAAATAACCCCCCCACACACACACACACACACACACACACACACACACACACACACACTTCAGTTTTTAAAGGTGGTACTTCAGAGGAACCCAGGTGAAAGCAGCCAGGAAGGGCTAGTGAGAGATTTTTCTTATCTTTGCTGTATTGAAAAAAAGCAGGGTTTTACTGTACGGGTGTCACTGCCTCCGGTCGCACACAGACCTTTATGGAGGTCACCCGGCTTCCCACATTGGACTGACCCCACACCCTCCACATTCTGCCATTTGAAAGGATGAGTGACTGCTCATTTCCCCCTTTACAGACTTCATTTCAGACACTTCATCAGTAGTGCTGCTAGGACCATCTGGGAAGCTTTGTGGAGGTTAGATATCTCATTGGCATGGGATGTATGCCTCACAGTATTTCTGATGAAAAAAACAACATCATTTTCTGTCAAACAGGATTTCTACTTGACTGAAATTAGAGGCTTTTTGTTGACTGAAAGGCTTATGAAAGCATAATCAGAATGAAAGTGGAATGATGGGGGGAAAATGCTTTCAGCCATGGCGAACGAAAAACAAACCCAGTAGCCTTGCAGACCTTCATAACAAAAAGATATATGCTGCAATATACATATACAGCTTAGTAAGCTTGAGTTTATCCTAAAGAGATCTTAAAGGTCTGTCTAAGATGTGTGCTGCATTACATGTGTTAAAGCCAACTGAGCCCCTGCAGATGCTCAAACATATACCAGGTTAATATGTATGACCTATATAAAAACTTACCCTACCCTTTCACTTTTACAACTACTAAGAAAAAAATGTCTGCGGGGAATCTGACAGATTTCCTTATCTTTCACTTGGTAATATTTGCACCACACACACATCGTCCTCTATGCTCCCAGTCAAAATGTCCATCACAGTGGTCTGACACCGCTGCCCTGGCTAATTCTTATGTCATTCAAAAACAAGGCATCCTCATCCTCTGACTTCTAACCCGAGTAGATGGATGCAATCTAGACTCCCAGATAATGGGTGTAATCGGTAAAAGAGTCTCAGCAAAAAATCTGCTGAAATCCA
>NW_024040277.1:0-37955 GCF_014851395.1 Micropterus salmoides | reverse complement strand
GAGGGGAGAAGGATCAGAGACCAGTCCTTTTCTCTGGGGTCCTGGGAGAGAACAGTGTGTCCAGTGGAGGGTGAAAAACAACTTCTGACACCACATACCAAATCAGCCAAAGAACACAGCTAATTTATAGTAGCTTCAAACACCCTCTGCATCACAACATGCTTGCAACTGTAAAATTCTCTCTATGAATATGTAAGGCAGTGGTTCCTCTCATATGAGAGCAGTACAGATGCCTTGGTAGTAATACTGTACAGAGTTATAACGAGGTTAAGTCCATCACATTAACAAAAAGGGGTATCTGATTTTTTTTCCCAGTATGCTAATTAGCATGAGTGGAAAGTGGCTCCACTGAAAGGCGTTCATCATTTCTCAGTCTGAAAAATGCTGCAACATGTTAATTAGATATTAAAGTGTCCCACATTTAGGCGACCATGATACTCTGTATATGTCAACTTTGCAAGCAACTCAACCCTTCAAATGCTTATATATGCAACTTGTGGGCTATTATTTTGATGAAACCCTCCGTTCAGAAAGGTCTGATTTCCTTGTGAGTAATAATTCCTGACAGAAAGCACAGACAATAAACAGAGAAAGTGTTTCAGCACCATTAGTGGACCTGCTCCTCTCTACTCAGAATGGGCTCAATAGAAACAGAATTGACTTATAGCCTATGGGAAGAATCGGTCTGGCACATATTCATTCATCATATATTACAACACCGCTTTTATTTCTGATTCCCCGACACATTGCCAGAAGTTTGCGTGTCTGTGGCCACATGCTTGTACCTGAGAGTGCTTGAAAAAAGCAGAGATGCGAGTGATGTGCAGGCTGAGGCATCTCGAGGCGCATCTTGCTCGGTAAATACTGGCAGTGAAGAAAGAGTCGTCCTGCTTCCTCGCAGACACACTTCCCGGGCTCGTTAACGCGGTAATCCACATGCACAGGGTCACACACACGTTCAGGCTCCTACAAAACATGGTCCCGCGGTTGTGTATTTAATCCCACCACGGATCGGACAACACTGCGTGCAGGCTCCGCCGGAGAAACTAAAGAAACTTCAATTATACACCGGGGCGGAGTCACGGGCTCCCGTGCGCTGCGATTGGACGATCCCGCGGTGACTGACAGACACGAGGAGCGTTAGAGCAGGTAGACTGCTGCATATAGTCCTGCACACTATTCAAAGCAGGAGCAGGTTGTTCAGAGAGCTGGCCTGCAAGGAGGAAGAAAAATCTATCTATCTGTCTATCTGGATATATAACTAATAAAATGAATTGCATTCTATTCTGTTTCTAGAAACATTGCATTACAAGTAAATTGTAGGTATCCTGACTTTTAGTCCCCTAGTATAGGAATCCTACATTTCCCATAATGCACTCTAGTGTCTTTCATTAGAGCCCCCAGTCTCCCAAAAGCCCACTCCACACTTAAAGTTTGTAATGCAGGCTTTCTGATACACTATCAAAATCCAGTCAGAGATAATAAAATACTTTTGACTTTGACTTCACACATTTTAGTTAAAGGTAAATAACAGACAAACACATATCATTCCTATATAATTAAATTTGCCCCGAGGAACATGGAAAAAGAAACTGCAGACTTGTACTTGTTTATTCATTTGTTGTTTCCTTCCTTCCTATCATTTATTCATTAATTTTTGGGCAGAGTACCAGCTTTTGCCTTCATAAAACACCCCAACAGAATACCCAAACATCATGCACAATGGAAAGCAAGGTACACACCTGTCTAATATAAGCAGAAAGATTAGACCTACTGCCATCAACTCATGACACAACTCATCAGAAATTTCGAGAAGACAGGTTTTCCATATCAAACTCTCACATATGGCCTTGGTGAAGCTTGCCAACATCCCAGGGAAGCCCTCGCCTCCCAGTTTAACAGTAGCTTGGAAAAACAATTCCACTTGGAAAACTATTAAAACCATCCTGACTAAATTCCTCAAGATGGACTCCCAACTTCTGGCATCATTTCATACCCGGAGGTATGGAGAAATATGACATGTAGGAAAAGCTTGAAATCCTTGCTATTTATTGGAGTTAATAAGTGAGTATTTAATTAGAAAGTTCCCTCAAGGGTTTACAAGACACTCCTGCTTTTGTCAGCTCATGGAGTACTTCCCTGAACCCCATTACAGCAGCAGCATAATGAAGTTTTATAGGTGTTGCTCTTAAACAGTGTGCAGAGTGGGAGTGAACACACACTTCCACACCATCAATAGATTTGGCTTAAGTCGCCATCTTGCCTTGGGCCAATTACGCATTGGGCCAAACAGTTTGACCCATGCCCCTCCAGTGAAATGGTAATACGCCCATATTAGCACATCCGGAACAGCAGACATCGTCGCTATGATGGGGATTATGAAATCAAACTAAAAATCCCCATCAGACACAAAACACCCATGTCATTCACAAATAACAACATCCTGTTTGGTTAAAGTAAGCAGATAGCTGCAATGAAAGCACTGGCCTGTTATAGTTCTGCAAAAGTATGGCCATGCATCATACAAATCATCTCACAGCTCTCTAATGATAAGATGGATGTGTGTTCATTTCCCTGGTGGTCTCAGACATACAGTGTAACTTGGGGTGAGAATCCCATGCTACTCTTTAAATATTTAAACACGGATGTCTGTGTACCTTAAAAACAGCATAATGGCTTAATTTGTTGGCTTATTACAGCCATGTGTGGTGGGTGGTTTTATAGTGTGCAGTGAAGGAAACACACTGTCTGTGTGCGGTCCTGATGTCTCCTGCAGCCTGTGGGACACGTACCCCTCTTGACGCCATGCTTTCATTGACTTGGAAAAGCCTCTGCCAATCATGAACTGAGACTATAAAGCTACCAGGAGAGGGCATGTTTGTCTGACTGGATTTCATCTCTAACTCGCGTCACTACATTAATTCACACCTATATTTACAATGAGTCACTGTTGACAACATGTGTTTACCTATGTAAATAGACCTGCTTGTACATAAACATGATCCAATAAACATGAGCATACGTGCACCCAGTCTTTATTGCAATTGTGAATGTGGTTGATTTAGAAGACATTGCTCAACTTTGTAGACAATCACTAATATTTATTAAACACAAACCAGTGGCTGCACACTGCTTTCAAAAATTAAAATAATTTCCATTACTCTCACCCTAATATCTCTACTGGAACCTTTTACTGATCTTCGAACCCCAATTTTCTGGCTCAATTTGTCCTGCTTTGTAAAACAGTCAATCAATATCCCCAGGTTCAGTGCTAAACAGAAACTGATATATGTCGCAAATATTATTTTTAGTTTTCCTACAATTATCGTATGATTGCTCTTCTTTATGTGGAGGGTTTTGTCCAAGAACACTCGGCAGCTTATTTGCTCCCTCTTTAGTTGGTATTCTGAGAGATGACTGGATATGCTGGTGAGGCGACCGGCTGCAAATGATTTAACAAAAGGCGTCTCAAAGATACCACACCAGTATCAGTTTTCAGCCTGCTTGCTACTGAGAAAGAAGGTGCATGGCGATCAAACACTTTAGTATCTTTGATCCTTAGAGGTGCAGGTGGACTCAGAGTTCGCACCTTTGATGAGAGGCCACCCGGATTAGAGGAGACACCCGGCTTGTGTTGTGAACTCTATCAAACAAAGAGAAGGAGATGAGCTCAGGTGGAGGCACTATTACATGGATTAGAAGAAAATGTAGATGCCAAAATGCATTTATATACCTTTTTATGTCATCATCTAGAGGTATATTACTAATGCTGTTGCATTATGTAAGATTTTATAGTAGGCTATTGTTTTCAAAATTTTAACAGGTTGATGCTTGCTAATAGACAAGACAGAAAGTTCAAAGATCTCCCACTTCACCACAGCCAAACCTCTGAGTCTATAATTCCACCATCTGAAATATCACTGCCTAATCTGCGCAGGTTATGATTTAGTATAAATCAAATTTCCAGAGTGATACTAATACTAAGAAAATGGCTTTCAGGCCAATAAATCAGAGGTCTATGTCTAAGAGCAAGCTACAACAATGACATCATTGCAACAGATACCTAGTACAGTGTCATCTAGCAGGGAGAGGCAGAAAACACTGAAATCTTGCCCAAGTCAATACTCACATAGCGGTTGATTAAACACCCTTCATCACATTGCCATTCTTGAAGTAGCAGACACACACACACACACACACACACACACACACACACACACACACACACACACACACACACACAAATCAATTTTAAACATTCATTTTGTTTATTGATCCTCTTTTGTTCCGTTTACCAAGTTATATTATGGCAACACACAGAAGGCAGTATATTAAAGAGTTCAGTCAGTGTCTGTCATGTTCCTGTCATTCTTTTGGTAGATAACAGGAGCAGGTTGATTTGCATTGCATGTCAATTATTCCATTTCATTAGCAGAGTTGTTTTGTTTTTGAGTATTGATTTAGGCAAGCCACAGGGAGGCATCTCTTGCAGATGAGAGAGGGGCTAGTATTGATTTACAGTGTGATTCATAATTTGTATTTTGGATGTGCTATTTATACTTCGCCTCTGATTTGGTCAATTATATGATATTGCTCTTTTATTTTGAGCTGCGACTTCATGCCTGTGATGCACTGCACTGCTATCCTTTCAGGTGAACCATAAGTGGATGGTTATGTCCTGAAACCAATAAAGTATAGTGTGTGGGAAATGTTTTTCTCTCTAAATAGGCTGTCTCACTGATAAAAAAAACCCTTCAGCTATATAGTCAGTCTTTTGTCTATTCATAATTTCAGGTCAATTCACTTTGGGCGTGTTTACACGAATTTCTAGCATTCCCTGAGAAAATATTTGTCTTGTGTATGAGGTTGGAAAAACCTACTTGGCATGGAGGACTTCTATATAGATGTCTGCATGAAATATTTCCCTTCTTTCACCACCTCCCAAAACAATGCAGCGTTGTTTAATGGTGGGGGTTGGGGGTCCAGTACAAGCTGTTATTCACATATAAACCACCCACTCAGAGCTAGAGTTACATTTGGGTTTCAGTTTAGACAGTGATGGTTGACTGACAGCTGTGTATCCCTCAGTGGTTGTTAGCAGGCCGGATGATAATAACTGTACCTTTTTACAAAGTGTGCTAGTGTTTATTTTCAGATTGGATATAATAGACATAGAGGACACAAGTAGGGTGGAGTTATGAAACAGCACTGATTTCTACTAATCTATTCTGAGGATGAAGACAGAACATGTTATCCAAATGAGGATGATCTCAGTGCTTATTAATGCATAGTGTACCATTTTGCACCACTAGATGGCAATGTGTCCACAGACAACTTTTAGGTCCAGACAAGCTCTTTGACACCTCTTTCTCGCTCTCTCTCTTTCTCATTCTCTTTTTCTCACAATATTTTCCAGGAGATGATCCAGCATTAATACCCAACAATGGGGAATTTATCAGGGGATTTTGTTCTCTCGTCTGAGGCAAACAATTATCAGATATGATGGAAAATAGAACACATTTTGAAACTCAATGTAATCTCTCTTTCTCTGTGTCTGTCACACACACACACACACACACACACACACACACACATACATGCACATACACTAACACATTCAAATTATTTTACACACACACACACACACACACAAAGACGCATACACACAACTCTTACATAGTGAAGCAGGGTTTATCCATGTTGTATAACCTAATTTGGTAGGGAAAGGTAACAGAGGGTAATGAATCATTTGATTTTACATATCAGATCACGAGGTGCTTGACATCTCCATATGAATGACTTTTATCAGTGATGTGTGATAACACAGTTTGTTCTTTCCTGCCTGTTACACAATCCCATCATTCTCAGCCACATGTAAATCTCTATGCCTCTCTATGTTATCATCACTTATTTCCAGAAGGAACAATCCGAACCACGATAGGCCTTTTTAAAATGTCATCTCCTGAACATGGAGGTCACGGGTTGATTATGTAGAGAGACATGTCACAATGTTGTATTGGGTGTCTAGCTGAGTGCAGGCCCATTACACAGCATTATGCTGCTATGACAAAGCAGGTGGCTGAAACCAGTGATCCACTGCACATCACACATGCCCATCCCCCAGCAATACAATTTCACTGGGAGATCACAGCTCCTGAGAGATTCTCATGGCTAGAAATCATACAGTAGGAATGTTTCAGAACGCCCTGGGGTTGTGCACCCAGCCCTATATTTTCAGCAAAGCTCACCAGCCTGTTTTCTATACATCTAAATATAAGTCAAGTAAACAACATACATTTAACATACATAACATAACATAAAATCTGGACATTTTGAGTTGACCCCTTGCAGGGTCCATTTGGCTTCACAAATAAAGCTAGACACATTAGTGAACACATCACAGTAGTGAATAGAGTTGTTATCAGAACAAGAAGATTAGATTATTTTAAATGTATGTATTTAGTTATAAAAGATTTATTGCACAAGTCCATCTAATTTAATGACTAAATGAATACCTTGTGAGGAATACTTTCCATAAAGCATAACATGTCAAGATTGCAAGTCATACTGTGTTTTCCATGGAAACCCATCTGTGATGTTTGTGCTGTAGACCACTATCCATCTTCAGCATCAGCATCAGCAAAGGACGTAGTCTACTGGTGAAGCTAGTTTGCAATGTAGTCTAAACTATAGAACCAACAACCAACACAAAAAAGTGGTCTGGCTTTTCTCGAAATATGCATTTTACTTTCATGCTGACAGTTAGATGACAAGATTGGTAAATATGTAGCTGGGGCCAGACGCCTGTTAGCTTACCTTGGCAATAAGACAGGAAACAAAGGGGAAACAGCAAGCCTGGCTTTGCCCAAATGTAACAAAATCAGCCTCCCGGCATCTCTAAATTCATTAATTAACACGTTATATATTTTATAATTTAGTTAATCCATACAAAGCTGGATGTGTATAAATCATTTGTCGATTTTCAGAGGGTTCTCAACCAGTCTGGGAGTAGCTGATAGGCAACCAGTGGAGACTACGAAGTTACTGGTCCTAGCCAAGAATCAGTCCACTTTTACTTTTGTGCAGATAAAACAAACAAGGGATAACATTTCATTTTGTGAGGTTTAATCGTGCTAGTAAGGTGATTTTGGTACTTTTGGGCAGAATTAGGCTAGCTAGTTTCCAGTCTTTAACCTAAGCTAAGTGAAGCTAACTGGTAGGCTCTTGCTACATACTGTATTTACCATACAGATCTTGGCAAGGTAGCAGAAAACCATATTTCCTAAATTGAACATACTGTGATGCATGATTCTTTTAATGTATTGTAAAAATGTCTGTCCTTTCACGTAATGCATTAAGCTGGATTTTGACATCTTATAACTAAAAAGGATAAAATATTGATAAACGGAAGAACATGTAGCTTCTGAGCAATCTACAGCTTCACCAGGACTTACAAAACTGTGTAACTAAAAGATTTAAATCACTGTAAGGAAAAAAGCATTGTAAAGTCAATGACTGCCATTGTGCTGGAGGGGGAGGAAAGGGAAGGCGAGTCTCTTGGATGCCCAGGTCACCAACCCTTGACCTCTGTTCTCAACCCTTGAATCTGTCATCTGTCTGCTTTTCCCGCCTTCTCTTCCTCCCCCTGTTCTGTCAAAGGAATTTGATTATGGTGGGGGGAGGAATGTGGCTTCCTAAAGTGATGCCTTTTTTTTAAACACTCAGATGCTCAGGACACTGTGAACAAGTGTGATATATAAGCAGCGTATTTGTAGCAGCTCACATTACAACTCCACTGTCAACTGTTACATCTACAGTTCTTTGCTTATGTGCATTTGCACCTAAAAAATAAAAGTTTTTTTTATTTTTTATTATGCTTCTGGAAAATAGGTCTGTAGGCTATGACATAATAGCGTACCACAGAAAGCCTTCTGCATCTCTGGTGTAGATCGTTGCAAGGGGGGAGGGGAGATTGTGGGGGTGGTGTTGTACAGTGAGTACACAAGGCGTGCTTTTTTCTCTCATATGCCACAAGCTCATATGTATATACAATTAGTGAAGCCTTTTCCTTCAGACTGGCTCTGACGGCCTGGCCCCCATGCTCCTATTCTCTTAACTAAATCCACTATGTCAGTGGACACCGGAGCACAATGAGGAATAGATACCCAGCTGGATATTCCCCCTGCTACAGACTAAGCTTTCCACGCGCTTCCCCAGTCTAATAACGACACAACAAGAGTCGTGTGACTAGCAGCACCCTTCCCCCACTCGTACATATTACCATTGCTCCTCAGTGCTGTCTAGAAAGGTCATGTGACCCTCATCAGCTTTCCGGGTTGGGGGAGGGGAGGCAGATTGAACCTGTTCTTTGTTAGGAGGTCAGCCTCAGCTCTATGGCAGGAAGCGCTGCTACCACACAGCATGTAATAGAAGTGCAGAAGGGGCAGAAGGCAGTGTGGAGGGATTAGAGGCGACTAGAGGTTTTGAGCATTCATGCGGTAGACAGCAAGCAAATAAAGCTCACATAGCGCAGTGCTAAGGCTTGCTTGACAAATGGCACAAGGCTGATGTAACAGAAAGAGAAATAAATGAACCAATTTTAGGTCTCTGTTTTCATTAGCACTGGCTCAAATGTGTGGATCAGTTAACATAAGCATGCGATCACTATTGCTGTTTGTGTGGGGAGCTGTAATGACAGTTCAAGGCTTGGAGAGGGCCAAAAAATCAAGCAGGAATATTTTTTATTTAAATAAATTAAAATAAATATGGAGGGGCAGTGTTTCTTCAGGGGGAACCAGCTACAAAGCTGCAGGGTAAACCTTCAGAAATTCAGTGCATCTCTACTGTTTGCAGATGATGTTGTCCTTCTGGCTTCATCAGACTGTAACCTCAAGCAGTTTGCATCAGAGTGTGACGGGGTTGAGATGAGGATCGGCAGCAGAATAATACAGTCTGTTTATCAGACCATGTTTGTGAGGATGAAGCTGAGCTATAAAACAAAGCTTTGACTTTACTGCTCAGTCTTCATTTCTCAAAGTACACATTGTCATAAGCTCTGACTACTGAATGAAAGAATGGGAGACTGAAAAAAGTTTATATTTTGTAGAATCAAATATTTTTAGGCTCAATGTATGAATGTGTGCGATGTAGTGTACAAAGCACTTTGATTAGTCGCAAAGACTAGAACGGTTGCTATACAAATAAAGAGCATTTACATTTACCATGTTTGACTGAAAATAATACTTTCACAAGTGGTGATTCTCAGACATCCTGATAATTGGTATTCAACTGTTTATTACTGATCGTGTGTCACTGTCTTATAATGTAGTCACTGTATGAATTGTTGCAAACACTCCAAATACAAGAGTAAATTGTAAACATCATTACAATCTAAACTAATCTATCTATACTATAATCTAATAAACATTGGATCATACAGTATGTGCACTACCACATCAAAGTGCAAATGTTGAATTAAAAGGTTCAATATTATCCAGTATGAGCAGTACAGCAAAACTGTGACATAATCTTAAGGAACATACTCTTTCAGAATTAAATACTGGAACTAAAAAGTGTGTCAAATAAACAATGTCAAGGAACATCGGTTTGCAGTACATACAATACTTAAAATATGCTGAGTACAAAATTAAAATGCAGATGGTTCATATTTGAATATAGGGCCGGATGTATGAATGGAGCAAACTTCTATTTGTCATTTTCTGGAAATGAGATGCCTCACTTCCTCACTGAAATGTATCACAACAACAAGAAAGGGCTCTGAAACTGTTATTTGGCAGGCTGGAGAGCTGAGCTCATATATCCATTTATCTGCTGTCATCAAATATGGATAGCTCTAGAGAACAGCCCTGACTGACATCTGCATGAACTTTGTGTGTTAATTTTCATTGTCTTTCATTCAGACCACAATACCTGCAAAAGCTAGCATTCCTAAATGTAACACTATCCTGTGATGATTATGATCCAAACAAAAATGTGGACAGAAAAACCTAGCAACGGGCAAACAGGCAAACTCGTTGTCATTAAATCCCTTGAAGAGACCAAAACCAACAATGATTTTGTCATTAGACTAGACACATTCTTTCATTACAATAACCATGGGCTCTGTAGTTTTTGTATTTTGAGTCTTTCCCACCATCTTGGCACTATAAATACTCATTAGAGCACCACATTTATTTCAATCCACAGCTGATAATCGTCCATATATTATATAATGAAGGAATTTGTTTTTTTCATGGGTTGAATCAAGAAATAAAATTGACATTATCCTTTAAGTTGTGGGACACAATTAACTCTTCTGTGAACACTAAGCAGTGTCAGCCTTGGTCTTTATCTTAGGCATAGCTGATGTTACCTCAGTGGGTGCCATCTTAGATTGTGTGGTAAATGGTGGTGCCAGAACTGCCTCCAGCTCAATACAAACATTACAAAAGAGACAATGGTGGACTTTCAAAGAACGAATCATCCCTCTCCCAAACCAGTTAACATTAGATTGTCTAGGCTGTCCTGGATACATACTGTACACTTACACGCTGTGCTAGACAACACTTGCTACTGTTCTAAATCAAACTACCATTACCTGCATCTGCTCTATATTCTTGGCTGTAATACTGCTCCTTGCTGTAATACTAGTACAATTTGTTGTATAACTGAATAATACAATATGACTGTAATACAATATGCACGAACCCCCCCAACTGACAACCACTGCAATAATCTCGTCAGATTCCACCACAGACTAGCCTTGCTTTGACATAAAAGACCTGATCACATCTTCAAATATTTATAGGCTTTCCTTTAGGTTATTTTACTACTGTAGTTTGCAGTTCTGCAGTTTTTCATTTTCAAATTATACAATGTGAATTTTAAGTTTATAATCAAGGATTTAGCCAAGATTTTAGAAATAGTCAAGTCATGAACACAAGTCCTACCAATACAACTCTCACCCCTCTTGGAAATTTTAAGACAGGTACTCTCTAAAATCAATTTTTCATATTTTATAAACTTGGTTTACTGTTGAATGATATGTTATATCAATAATCAAGGTCTAAATGTTGTTCAAAGCCTTCTCCACAATGCCAGGAAAAACGCATTTCTGAGTCAGCGTGTAATGTACACATCACAGCTTTTACTGAAGAATATTAACTCTCTCTCTGGTTAAATCCCAGAAAAAGTAGGCCTACAGCGGACATGACCTCAGTGTCCTAATTGGTAACTTCGGCCTATTTACAATCACATTATGGCTATTATCATGGTCCAAATTATGGGAGGATTTGGGGGGGTTTGACCCCTAGATTACATTTCATTCACAACATAAGCAAGAGGAAAGGAGATATTTGCTAAAAAAAAGTTGAAACTTAAAACTTGAAATGATAAGAATTAGGAATTAGATATGAAAATGCAGACTGTATTTTATGTTAGTGTTTATGGTGGTTTGAGCGGTCAAGATGGTCTGATCTTATGTGTCTGACATTCTGGCAGTTTTGCTGTAGAATGTTGACCTCTGACTACGAAAGTTGTCGTGTGGTATGGGGCACCAATGAACCGGTGTAATGACTTTGATTTATCATCAACAGCCTGCACACATTAACGTTAAATAAGCAAGGAAAGTCTAAGCAAGATTTTTGTTTACTGAAGCCCGCGCCTGAGCTGTACTGGGTTTTCTTTTTGACCTGGAAAAGAAAACCCAGGACAGCTCCGAGTACAGTGACTGGTTGTCACTGTATAATTTGCACCCTGGCTACTATGCTGTAATTTCTCCACCAAACTCAGCTTTTAATAAAACTTCTTTCCTGGATACAGCATTATAAGCTCACATTCTTATAACTGTAGGCTACTTAACTAAAAGCATGCGGATTTGCAGATGAAGCTGCAGCAGTTGTGGCTTCAGCATGGAATATATCATGCGTAAATATTGCCGTGTGTACGGTAAACAAAGGAATGTGTCACACCAGTGTAGAGCCGTAATGATGTCAACTTGTTATTTACTTTCCAAATCTGAATGACTGAGCAAGGCGAAAGGAGAATTAATCAACCGCTGTGTGACTGGGCAGGCGAAAAATAGTGGAGTGTGGGGGAGGGGAAGTGGCTCAGAGGCCAGATAGGCAACATGCTAGACTGTAGCCTGTGAGACCCAGCTGAGCACACTGTCTCTATTAAAACAAAATATCAAACTAATAATACACTGTAGGGCGGTTTTTCGAGAGGGTGGTATTTTAAAAGGTTTACATTGTGCGACCAAATGTATATTCTGGGTCAAATTTAAGCCACACTCAGTTCCATTTTAGGTAACTTACACATTTAGATATAGAAAACATACAGTAACGTAGCTATGTCGTAACGGTAAATAACCGTAACAACATGTTTATCTGATCATGTAAGATGGATATACTATGCCTTTAAGATAGCTAGCTAGTAGATGTTTACAAACTGACATTTGAGCATGTAATCTAGTCACTTATGGCAGTGAGATATACACGATTCAAACTATGGCTGAATCAATTAATTAATCTATATAATTGGCCGTGTTTTCTTTATTCAGGTTTAAGGTCAGTTAGCCTTCACCCCCACCACCACTCTCTCCTATTCGCTGTCTACGTCTCTCTCCCGCTGCCGATCAGCGCTTGCTGCTGTGTCTACGTTCCTGTTGTCAGTGAACGGTGAAACTCCACAGAGTAGCCTGCAGCCTCAGCCACAGAAACTCGGGTTTATTCCAACTTTACTGCCACTTGTGAGTGTGCCTGAACGAGTAACGCTTTGTTAGCACACCAAATTAGCCGACAGTGAGTCACACAGCAAACGGTCGGAACTTGAAATATGACGATAAGCAAAATGGGTGGAAAGTCATTGCTAGCTTGCTGAAGTTGGAGGTTCTCCTTGTGGAAGAGGAAGAGGTGGCGGCGGCGGCGGCAGACACCACGAGTTCACTCTCACAATAAAAAGGTAAGCCAATAAAAGTCGAGTGGCATGGTTTAGGCTGCATTGCGTTCAGGCTGCTTTTGTGTTTGTGTGTGGTTTACATGCAGGAGGATAATGACTTTCAGAAATTGGAGATTATAGCGTTGATTATGTGGTTGCCGGCACATAGCGTAGTCACCCATTCACTCCACACGTGTGTTGCAATTCCTGCTTGTGTCTTTTAATTTTCTCTCTGTCGGTGTTGGTTATCCAAACAACCTACTTTTCTGAAACTGTCGTCTTTATACTTACATTAAACCTTGGTAGCTGAGCTGTGGTCGACTACTTCGCAAAATACAATAAGTTTTAGAGGTTGAAGGTTGTCCCATTGTGGTAGTTTGATAGCTGCTTTGCCCTTAATAACACAGTAGAAAACCTTCACCACATAAAGTTGCACCGGTGCAGTTTTAAGTCATTTTGTTCAAGCGGAAATATGAATCATACATATTTATATTGCCATGCAGACTGAGGGAGCGCATGAGTGGGGCAAGGCATTCACACTATACTACACATTGCCACCAGTTTCCAAGGGGGCAGTTCGTGTTACTGTACAATGTGATGCTGTTTCCTGACTGCACAGCAGAACAGAACAGAGGCACCAATATATCAAAGAAACCCTGCTAAATAAGACACTTGAGGTCATGGGGCTTTCACATCTCCACAGAACACTTAATAAAAGACTTCACTTTTATAAAGAGATTAAGAAATGTTGTGTGACCTATAATTTCTTCTAATTTCCAACTAGTAAGCCCTGGCTGTTCTCTGTACATGGAATAATGAGAAACAGCATGCACAGACACAGTTAGGATGTCTCGCCTAACCTCTGAGCATCCAAGTGATCATTATCTCTATTAGGGCTGGGCGATATGGCCTAAAAATAAAATCTCTGATTTTATTTTTTTTTTATTCAATTTACGATTTTTTCCAATTTCCCCCCCTACTTAAGGAAAGCAATAAGTACAAACGACAGACTACTTAAAGCAAATTTTGCTTTTATTTAATCAAAAGCAAGACAAATGTAACCCCTATTTCTGGGATGAAGTAGCACCATTTTCTAAAGCATTAACAATATATTAAAATCTGAGGAAAACTAGACAGTGACATTTTTCATTGTGTCTAGCCCAAACAATGCAACAACATACAGGGATACATGACATGAACATGCACATCTTACTCTTAGCAGAATTAAATTTTTCAAACCAAAAACAAAAAATATTCTCTTTTATTGCACTTTGCATAGAATTTTAAATAACAACCTAAAGAGGCAACACCTCTGTCTTGGGTAAAATAGTAATGTAAACAAAAATTTAGCAGAGTACAAAATGTGCAAAATAAATTACACATCAACTCCAACTGATAAAGTGCAAACTTTGCTTTAAAAAAAATATACCGTGCCATTTGTGTCCCTGAAAGTATGAACAGAAAAGAAAAATCACATTTTGACTGAGGTGCAGAACATGAGATATGTCTTTTCCACGGTATATATGGGTACCATGTCTTTGGCTATATGCAAAGCGACCGCTTCGGTGATTGTTCTCCACCGTGCCCCTTTCCTGTCATATGCGGTGCCTTGTGCAAAGGATTCGGCTACAGTTAGCTGTTTTTTAGCTAAGGTTTGTTGGTCAGTGCGGCTTTGTTCATCGCGGAGAGACTGGCATTTTTCATATTCGGCTGGATGTCTCTGTTTCAGGTGTTGGAATAGGTTTGTGGTGCTGCTACCTTTCACTGCGATAGGCTTTAGGCAAATGTTGCAGCGTGGTGTCTGTTGTTCCACATCTGTCGCAGCAAACCCATACCAGTTCCAAACAACAGATGACTTTATTCCTTTCTTGGGAACAAACTTCCCGCTCTCACCGGTAGCCATTTTGTCGCTTGCTGTTGCTGTTTAGTGTATGATGTTGTCGCTATGGGAAACGAACACTACGGAAACCCCGGGGAGCCAAAAATGTGCTATTACACAAAAACTCGATTTACTTATTTTTTAAATCGACCGCAACAAAAAATTCGAATTAATTCATTCAATCGATTTTTCGCCCAGGCCTAATCTCTATTAAAGCAAGACATGAGAAGGATTAGGATGAAAATAACTGCTAAAACACACTGCTGTTTGAATGCTGTCTTAGCCTGATTCTACTTCAGTGACCCAAATAATTAATGCCAAAGTGATGCCCCATTTTCTTGTTGATAAGAGGCTGTTGTATGTTGTTTGTTCACACTTTCAGTCAATGTTGTGAAGCTTAATGAAAGCAAATGTAGGCATTTCAGCAAAGAAGTGGCATTGGTGGGAACCACTTTGGTGAGATGGACTTCATTTGACATTTTGGCTGCTGCTGCCACCTTTTTGGTTTTTTTGAATAGTAGGTTATTGGTCATAAGCTGGATGACAAGTTTGTGTTCATTACAATGAAACTTAAAATATTATCAGCGAATATGAACTGGGCAATAATTTGAGATTATTGTCTTTCTCTGGAATTGTATTGTGACAATACGATTACATAATAGGGATGTATGTTACAGAAATATCGAGGTAGAACAATTCATAATCAACATAAATGCAACCCACGTAGCCTCATCCCACATTACGTTGTCAAAATTACGTTAAGGCAGTTCCAAACAAAGTCTACAAACACCCTAACCTTTTCTATGCTATTTGTATTCTCAGATGTTTTGGTGTCCCAATTTTTGATCTGCAGATTTTGAAGATTTGTTTTCTGGCCTGATGTCTAAAAGTGGGGACACATTGTGTTGCATTGAACACAAGTTTCATGATTTCTAAGTGATTTTAGCTCATATTTCCCTATTTTCATATTTATTTCATTTGAAAACTTTTCTTTTTAACATTGTGATATTGATTTCAGTCATTTTGCCTTGCTTTGTGTGTACCAGTTTTGTCACCACAGTCAAGAACTTAATTGCAGTAGTTACAAAAATAGGTTTAGTGCCACCTATTTAAAGAACAATAGGAGTTTTATTATGTCTTAACTGTATTTATCAGACCACTTAATGTTTTACATTTATTGATCCCTAAATATGTTATGGTTTGTGTCTAAAGTCATTACCACATCCCATTGATAGCCCTGGAAGATCTAATATTTACAGAGTGATTAGCTGTAAGTTTTCTCAATGCTTCATGGACCTTGACACATTTCCTAGTTAGCATTTTGTTCTTGGGGGCTTTTAATGTCTATCTTTTGCGTTTCAGTAGGTGGACATAGTTAGCTGTGTTCTGAGTCCTCAGAGGGCATGAATGAATAATGTTGTTGGTCTACAGGTTATTGTCTGTCTGCCTCTTGTTCAGTGACATGGCTTGAGATGCGACCTATTGTCTTTGGTTTCAGTGCTGTGTACGGTCTCTGGTCCAGAAAAAAAGTGGATGGCCTGGATTTGAAAAATCACAATTCATTTATCTACTTGCTTGTAGTCGGCCCTTGTTTTGCTCTAAATAGATTTTTGGTAAGTCATTCAAATGTAACTACGATGGACTGAATGAACTTAGGCATAGACGAGACAACAGCAAATCCAAGGTACATTGTGTTTGTGTGTTCAAAAAAGAAATATATTCCTTGCTTATAAGTAGGGCAAGGGAGTCCCTGAGAAAGCCCATGTCAGCCTTGTGGTGCGGCAAAGCTCTGTATCGGGCTGTCCAAATATTTCTGTAGCAGTATTTATTTATGATGGGCAATGGGGGGGGTTGAGCCATTCTCTCCCTCCAAAAAGAGACATACAGTGTGCATGGGCTACCAGCCAACTGGCAGACTAGTGGTTACTCTGAAATAACGCCCATACAAGTACTGGCTAGTTCAAGGCTATAGTTATTTATTTGGATTTATTTTGGATTTAGGGTGGCTCTGTTTATCGTGAACTTGTGACTGTTGTGCCTTGACTCTGTCCTTGTGTGTGTATATAAATTAAAACAAGTGGGAGGAAGCCACATGCTTCAGGGGTGTGTTAAATAACTATTTCAATGTCTAGCAGCTTATCAGTTTCTATTTTTTTGTGTCTGAACCCACCATAGTGAAGGTGATTCAGTTTCCTTCTTTAAAGCAGCCCAAAGGAACTTGAATTTTGTGTTGATTTTTGGCAGCTACTGGACAAAAGCAGTAGTGTTTCTACCGCCTTGTGTCATAAAGATCTTTATCTGGCTAGTGCGTGCATTTGTTTTGGAAACGATTGAAGGGAAAACACTATTTTAATACTATTTTTCTTTTTTAAACATCTGTTTGCAGAATGCATAGCAATGAGGTAATGTGTCTAAATGTGGCTATATGAGATCACTAACTATAATATGACAATGGTGAAACAACGTAAACTTTGTTTTAGTACTGTTCATACTCCTAGGTTACATGTAAGCCTACAACTAACAGATTTGGTTGCTCAGTAATAGTAAAGAAAGCTGAAGTTATCAACATTCCCTAGTAATATTCTGTCTTTATAATAACCTTAATAAGCAGCAAAATATAGCTCTGCCAACATAAAATATTACGTTATAACCCAGTTGTATTACACTAATGTCCACTGTCCACCTCCATGGACTGTACACAGACAAATTACTTACCTGTCTAAGAGGAAGAGAGCAAATTCAGGATCTGTTTTGATCCTTTCAAATTCTCTCCATCTGTTGAATGACCAAAGGTCAATTGTGTTATCGCCCTTGTTCTATCACTTACCCTTTTTAATTTTTTTTTTATTCTTCTGTCAATTCTATTATTGTTTTCTTTGCTGATCCTGCCGCAGTATCAGCCATAACCACAAAATATAACGTCAAAAAGTATCCCCCTGCTTTCTTTTGCCTGGGAGAATGGAAACATAGGTTCTTTCGGTCTGCATGGTAGATGCAGTAAATGGTTTCATCAGATTTTTGCAGGGAACCGCACCCGGTGACAGGTATTAAGAATAAGTAGTATTAAACTGAGATTATTTCATAACCAGTTAAAATCTCCTTGTAATTTTCTTTAAAGACTTAACATCTATTGTTAATGAAACACTTTTTAGTGCGCTCCTGTCTGTGTGAGATTATGCTCGGCCAAAAAGACACAAACATTTCAAGTTGATTATGGTCTATGTTGCTATCATTCTAGTTTGCCTTTACATTTTAACTAGTGTTACAGTGGATGACTGTTAAGGAAGTTGTGCAAGCACATGCATGCCAGAGTGACAAACTTCTCTACCAAAGGGAATTTATCTCCCACCCCCCATTCAGCCATGGAAGCTTATGTTGCAGCTGTTTGTGTATTGCGTAGGGGTAAAGTGAATGTGAAGAAAAGTATGTACTCCCAGGAACATAAAGAGAACAGCATCTGAAAAATATTACCTCAACATTAATTAGTATCAGCGCTACAAAACCCAAGGATAAAGGTTTTACTATAGAATGTAGTGTAGAGTGATGAAGGGTATGTATGTCATCATAGTCTTTGCCATAGCTTTGTACATCATGGTTTGACAAAGACTCTTACACTAACAACACTACATTTGTGACGTATTCATAAAATCACATTGTGACAAAATTTTCAAGATATGTTATCTGTGTGATACTGTTGTCATGTCTAAATGAAATATAAGTGAACGTGACAGGATGTTGTTCCTGAAGTACACCTTTTTGGAGATGTAGTTTACACAGGCTTGTACTTTCGACTTTTTAAGAACCAGATATTTTATAACGCAGTTGTTTATCTTTTGTGCTGATGATTGAATCAAGAGTTTCAGTTTCATGCCCATACAAGCCATAAAAGTGCTCCAACACAGTCGCCTGATATTGTCCATGGAGGAAATGAATGGGACTTTCAGAACTGGGGGAGACTGGTATAGCTCCTTCCACTTAGCAACTCTGTAGTAGATGTATCTGTAATATCTTGCATTGATAATACTTCTGTAAAAATTGTAGCATGTATATTGAGACAGTGCTAATGTAATTTTTACAGCATTTATTCATTATAGTTTATGTCTGAGGATTTACAGGATTTTTGCATTAATATGATGGAAGTACCTTGATTTGTCAGATATTTTATTCACTGGGAGAGCACTGGTTGTATTATCTATAATTTGTAATTTGTTGTATATGATAGCAAGCCTCTTTTCACACCTTCAAGCATCATGGCATGGCAGTCTCACACTTGCAGTAAGAGATGGGTGTTTTTGTGGAGTTCTGTTCTTAATGTAGTCATAGGATGTCTGTGTATAGTTGTGAATTGCGGCTTAAAGCACACTGCAACGGAAATGAAACGACCATCTGTAGAATGCCAGTGAAAGTTTTATGTTGGCTGCGGCATAGTTTGTAATTCAATGTTCCTTGTACTTTGAAACTAGGCAACGTCATACCACAGTCTGGCGCTACCTGTGGTGATCATGTACAGTGTGTGTGTACCTAAAACAATAATGATAATTATCGCAATATATTCTTCCTCAATAACAATATAACAAATGTTAAAAAAATGTTTAATTCATTAGAATCACGTACAAATTAGCACTTAATTTCTCTACTAAGATATTTATTTTTGTTGAGGAATAGGGACTGAAAAAAGATTTTACTTAATTTTACTCATGCATTTTTGTTTTTAGAGTTTATCATAACTGTTTTGAATGTTTTAAGTCAGATTTGTTGAAGGGATCCACTGTTTGGCAAGTCATTTTATGACCATAAAGAATATTTAATAACACCTCAGTTAACCATCTAGTTTCTTCAACTTTCAACTAGTAGCAAAAATCAGCCTTTGAACTTAAAAGACCTAATGATTTGACATTTATTGTGATAATTATCGATATTGAATCATATGAAATTTTTTAATTGCTAAAACATTTTTGCTCTTACGTGTACCTAATGACTTTTTGGGCAAATGTAGAATGCATCTACTCTAGGGAAACGAGGAGCCGCTCTACACATTGATAGTTTCATATAAATACGCAAAAGAGTTCATTCATTTCTTGAAATCACACTTATATCTATGTAGTCTTTCTTTACCCAGGGCCTTATGAAATATTACATGGTAAATTTTATATAGGAGATTATTGGTGTATTTGTTGCCTCTCCTCTCAAGAAGACTACATTTTTGGTCTAGTGTCTTTATGATATAGCAGCAGGGTGTCTTAACAACATATTTCAAAACAATTTGGTGTAAAGTGATTTATAAATGAGCAAAAAAAGAAGAGAATGTACTTAAAATGAAATAATCCAGGATTGATATATCATGACTATCTATAATATATCTTTGTAAATTTCTCAGTTTCTTAAATAACAAAATTCAGATTAACTGCAGTCTAACCAGGTGTGTGTGTGTGTGTGTGTGTGTGTGTGCACGTTCCTTTCTAGTTACAAGAAATTGGAAACAATTCCAACAATTCCTTTAATCCCATGTGTGCAGTCAGTTGCTTAGCAGGATAGACTCAGAGACACACACACACACACACACATACACACACTACAAAGGGAAATCTTTGAGGTGTGGTATTAGTGTAGTATTAGTGTCGCACTGTGTAAATGCTAGGTAAAGAAACAGTCAGGGGATGGTTTAGAATGAAGATCAGTATTTCAACTCACTTGCCTGCGTTGTTTGTTTGACCCTGATGTCAGATGGAGGGAAAGCTCAAGGAGAGTGGGGGGTATTTTGGGTGGCATGAGCAGCTGTTGACAGAGAAGCAAGATCTTCTGGTCACCATAGCAACACTTGTATTGCCCACACTGGTGTGTCTCTGTGTTTACAGCTTATTTGTGCAATCCTCACCTAGCTGTAAAAAGAATTGCCTGGCTGAGGCCCCTATGTTGACGACGAAAAGCTCAAGAACCCTTGATTCTGTCTTACTGCTGAGTGAGTGTAGAAATATAAATTTTTTCTTAGTGAAACTGTGCTTACATAAGAGCTTGTTAAGACATACTGTATGTTCCTATATAGATGAAATAGTTTCAGTTCCTGTCAGTAGTGGAGACAAAAATCTGATCTATTATATGTTAACCCAAACCAGAAAACTGCCAAATGTTGCATCCAGTTTGTTGGTTTTGATAAAATGTACCGATCATTTACTCTTGATTTCAGATGCAGTACGCAGGAACTTGTGGCTCTTTATCATATCATGCAACATAGAACTATGCAATGGCCTAGATTTGAAGCCACCTTATTTTGCAAACTTGTCATTGTTGTACAGTGAATTCTGTTGTGTATAAAAGAGAATGTGTTCCATTTGTTTATTCAGTGTCCTTGGCAAATTCAAATGGAGCAATAAACCATCTTGTACACAGTTTTATCCATATAGGATTTAATGGAGTGTTATTTATTGTCTAAGTTTGGACGTTAAAATTGACATGTAGAATATATATTAAAGCCGTTTTTTCTGCTTTATTCATTTAGGAATGATGAAAATTGTATTGTCTAAGTATATGTGCTGTGCTGAGCATCAAAAGAGCTTTGTGTCCCACAATCTCCTCCACACAATGTATATACTTGCCACCCACCCCCACAAAGCCACATGCATGCCCTACAGCGACTGTTTCCTTGTGTGTGTGTGTGTGTGTGTGTGTGTGTGTGTGTGTGTGTACATGCACATATCAAACCAGGTTATTTTGAGAAACCAGATTAAAGCAGAACATCTAAGTATTTGCCTTGCAATAACCTGGTTAGTGTAAAAGCTGTCTTAACATGTAGCTGACCAATAATCATATTTCTTTCTTTTTAACCATATTTAAGACTTAATGATATATGCAACAAGTTTTCATGACAAAATGGAGCATCTGCAAAAATGGCAAATGGGACCATTCCAAAAACGAGTCGTATGAGTGTGTCTGATCTGCCGAATCTATGATTAAAGGGATAGTAAGTCATTGTAATCCAGTACACTTTGTTAAATTCAACCAATATATACTCACAGTTTGCAACCTCAATCAGCAACATGTGGCGTTAGTGCTTGTGCACAGGAGTGATAGGGGGAGGTGAGCAGGAAGAGATTTGTTTGGCAGGTGAGTTCAAATATCAACAATCCTACTGCAGAATCATTTAATGTCCCTTTAAGAAATAGTTTACAGTAGGGGCGGCGGAACTGGCCAAAAAATATAACCACCATTTAATTAACTGCAATCCCGTTTTACCTTGGAATCTTTTTTTTCTCAATTTTGAAATATCCTGTCGACTAGCGTATAGCCAGAAAAATAACCTATGAATTTCTCCATTTGTATCATTAAAACAAATATTACATTAAAGATATTACACAGGTTTCAAAATGGAGTTATTTTAAAGTTAAAGCCAAAAGATAACATAATCATAAACTAACACAATTCACAACCATCTAGTTGGCTACATCACTGCTGGTTTGTTCATGTAGCACAAATCTGCTAGTCAGTGAGGTTGTGTGAAGTTTGGAAAACAGAAGTAAGAGGACATTAAATACCATGATCTCTATTAATCGCGTGAAAAGTGGATTGTGGAAGCCTTAGATCACGATCTTGATCTAAAATGGTCAGATTGCCCACCCCTGGTTTACGGGTCTTGGGGAGTTCTCCTTCAGAGGGAGCTGCTCGATGTCTCATAAAACTCTAAAGCAATATCAAGTTGAACTTTGGGTTTTCATTCCTCTGATTGTGGTTCACTTCTTACGCATAAGATGTGAATACCCAGCCTGTCCGGAGCAGGTTATGTTCGAGATAAGAGATCAACACTATAAAAGCACCGCCTACTGACCAGTCAAATCTCATAATCTCATAAAATAGAATAACCATTTGTAGAAGACTGTTTTTAGGCTGCTTTTGGTGGTGCAGAGATGCTTTTGTTTACCGATATAATCTTACAACAGAGACTGAAGCACTAAAGCCTTGTACTTAGTGTTGTACTTTGAAGATGTGAAAGTACCCCCCCACTTCTTTGAATTCTTTGATTTTTCTTTTTATGTGAGGCTATTTATTATGAGCATATATTTTGGTATTCAAGTTGAGTTTAAGATTTTTTTATTATACTTGTGGTTGCTTTTCTTATGTTATAGATATTTGTAATGATATAGAGACTGGTCATGAACCGCCTTGCCTTTTGCTATTTGGGCGCACGTGAGTTTGTTTTTTTTAATGTTGGAAACTGAAGCCACTTTTTATGGCATGAATGGATTTTTTGTTTTGCTGCTTTTATGAAGTTAATGTAGAACAATGTTTGGAACACTTTTGAGTGTGTTAAATAAATGAATCTGATTTTTGAGGTGATGAGAACATGAAAATGGGAGAGACCACTTTTCTTTGTTAATGTTGACTGACACACAGCCTTTGCAGCTTAAAGAATAAGGCTAAAACGGTCACACACGCCATCTTTCTGCATTTGGCATCTACAACTGTGTTGCTTTCAGCCTGGATTATGTGTTTAACTTCTTATTAACTTGTGTTTATAAGAAGTTATGTGTTTAACTTCGTATTTGACTACTATTAGTTTTTACTCTTTGTAAAATATGCTGCTCTGCTGCCAGTAGACTTGTCCATGATTGTGATTGGTAATCACAAAAACACCGTCCTTCTTATGCGAATGCTCTCATAGCTAGATTGGGAAACCCTGAGTTGACTTACCGAGTTGATAACTAAGTCGTGTGAGTGCTTAGTCTGATTGCGATTGTAGGGTTAGTGAAGGCAAAAAGCCCCCAAATGATATCTTAAGTATGTTGAATTTGCTTCATAGTATAATCAAAAATATCATTAAAAATTGCAAAGGTTTGCGTTGGTGTTGGCATGTTGCTACAGGTACAGGATGGAAAAACTATCCAGAAAGACCAGTTGGAATAATGCATCCAGTAGCATTGAGGCAACACAACACAGCACAGCAGTTAATTATTCTGTAGTGAGGGAGCGGCTATATAAAACGTCTCATTTACTCATCAGTCTTCATTTAATAATTTTGAATAGAGGAATGCACTGCATGTAGTGATTGGTCCCTTTGTCCCCGTGTCTGTTTTTTTTTTTCTCTTTGACAATCAATATAATCTTTAGGGATGTTTGTTTCTTCCATGTATTCTATATATTGTCCACATCAATAGGAATTGAATAGGATTTGTTCTTTGAACAATGCAAGACTGCTGAAATCCTTTTTGGTTTCTACAGAGAATTCTAAACGGCAATAAGCAAGCGGGAGTTGTCATTTTTATTTGATGCTAATGGGTTGAGCATGAGGGAAGCTCTTAGGTCCTGACACTCCCGATGAGTAGATATGATGAATCCTTTCAGTGATCCTTGCTGTCTTGTCACCATCCCCCACTCTTTCCCCAGGGAGAAAATATACTTGATGGTGGTGCCTGTGAACATGCAATTCTCTGTTGAAAGAGAAAAACCCGAACCTAACAATCATATTGTTGAAAATCTATCAATGCGTAATTGTAATTTGTGTGAGGATCATAGGTTTGGGGCATGTTAGCAGGATCGGTGGCTGTAGTTGCACTAAAAACCACCCACTAATATGTTACCCTGATGACCTTTTCTATTGTAAACTACTGAAAGAACCAGTAGGTCCACTGGTTCCTATGCGCATGCATGGAGAGCTAATTGTGAATATGTTTTCATTCATCTGATAATCTCAGCAGGTAATTTCATGTATGACTTCTTCCCCTCTATTTAAAGAAGTGTTAATCAGTGGGTAGAGCGTTTTGTTGGAATGAAAATGTGCTGGCTGTTGTCTCTCATGGCACACTGTTGGCCACCTCTGGTAAACATTAAAAGTGTTGCCACATATAGGAAGTGTTTCCCCTGGAGACTTTAGTTGTCCATCCCCCACCATTTGCCGACCTACGTTGGCTGCCGCTTAGTGACTCATTGAGAGAAACAAAGAATAATGCGCAAATGGTTGTTGTGATTACCTGTGTAAAGATCATTATTTATCACCCTGCTCCCATTCCACCATCCCCCTCTCTGATTCCCCTCCTCCACTTTCTCGCTCTCTCCCCCCCTCCCACCTCCCCCCTCCAGACTGCAGCCCAACCAGAAGCTTCAAAGGCGGGTTTTACTCAGCAGAGCGGTTCAAGAGAAAATGGCTGCTGTTTCCAGGTCTTGTTTGCACATCTGTCAGGAGGTGACTGTTCAGGAGAAAATGGGGTCCCCGGTGTGCTGGTTTTCAATATCATCCTTTTCAAAACCTGCATGTGTTGGAGATGGCTGGTTGTGTAGTTCTCTGTGCTCCATTATTTTTGCATTCAAATGTTCATGTTCAGAAAGCATTTTGTTTGATTTCAGTGATGGATGGATGCTTCTTTGTGACAGGCCCTATTTGGAGCGCTGTGTTCAAGGAGTTATTAGCAGTGGTGTGTTTGTTTTAACCCGGGTAGCTGAAATCTAACATGGTGTGGTTAAAGTATTGCTTTTTGCTATTCCAGTCAATCAAATTCTTTTTTTTTATCTAGATAGTAAATGTCCTGACTCTTTTATTGTACATTAGTTATGATGGAAAAGCCTGAAGGTTTACAGTAAATGATGATTCATGTTACCCGCCTTTTCTGTCTTGTTCCTAATAATCTGCATTCATCATTAGATATTCCTATCAACAACATATTAGTGTATCAAAATTTCTAGCCTCAAACTTTTTCTTTTCTTTTAACTCTGCACACTGTCTCGAGGTGCTGCCATGTAATAAGTGGACTGTGCAGACACCTGCTTGGCTTCAACTCAAATATTTTTATAAATTAATAGGCATCTCAGTTGTTGTCTAATACATGCTCAAATGCCTTCATTAGTTGTGCTTCTGTGATGACATTTAAAAATGCAAACCCCAGAACAAACAAAACACTGTAGCAGAATTACGCAATTGAATCAGAGTTTGATTATATAAACGTGTCCAATTTTACCAAGAACCTACACCATGTAAAGGTCATGGCTTTACACTTTGAGTAAAAAAAACTCCCTCAAACTTTTTCTTGTAAGCAAGTTTTGTTCTTCACCATACAGCCACATATATACGTCAGATCTATCAATGAATAAGCACTTTCTTATTGGTTATGAGACCATTTTCTACAATGTGTACATGATAAACCACAGACTTATGTTATGGTTCAGGGACCATTCAGTTGTATCCCTTCATTATTTGCAGATTCAAAACTTGATCCCAAAGCATAATCTTAACATAATAGCAATGTAATAGATGAACATTTTTCTGCTCCAAGTCATCTGGAAATTGTTTTAACTGAAGTTAGTAATACAGCTTGACTACGTCAGCTGTGTAGTGAAAGCAGCACATCCACAAGACCTGCAGTCCTGTGTCAGTTTCTACATTAGAAGCATTCAGCCACAGTACAGCTGTGCACTCAGAAGTGAGAGGTCTTACAGCCCAATACACAATCCATGTAGTTACACAAGTAAGTTGGAAGAAAATATGCACTTTATGTTGCAATTGTGGGAGTGAAGTGTCAGTTGTTACATAGCTTGTTTAGACAGATTTGATTGTCATTGTCACCTTGAGATGGAAGTCCTGCTCAACCTTCAGACCGGAGTCTGAAGCATAGGGAGATGTTAGCTAGCGCTAACCGCCTTCACTTTCCAGCAGTTGTGGAAACAACAGACCGACTTTTAATAACAGACACACTGTGACCTACACTCATAGACTGTATACCTACACTACACATTTACTGCCAGACTGACAACTTCTTATTTGCTCGCTTTCAGCGTCACTTTCAGACAGTGTGCGAGTGAAAACAATTTGTTCTGCATTGATTCATTCAGTAAGTGATGCGCCGAATACAGGGAAAACATTACGTTATTAATTAAGATTTAGAAAATGGATTTGTGAAATCTGTGAATCAAAAAACGAAATAAACCCAGCTTTAATAGCTGAGCTTATTTACAGTACAAACCTTGTCAGTGATCTATGAGGGCCCAACAAAAAACAACATTCAAAAACAAAAGAATTGTTCAATTATTGTAATCGAGGTATAATGTTCAATTAATTGTGATTTTGATTTTAGGTAAAATCGTTCATCCCTACGACAGTATTACAGTATAAAGGCCTTTTTGACCACAGCTTCAGGCCATCATGCTCTGAGGTGCAAGTATGTAGTCTTGGCAAGCTGGTGTAGTTCACATTGTCAAGCAATTGCCACAAGAGTGCTGTAAACATCCTGAAGGCCTAATGAGCCTGATGACCACAGCAGGGGTTCTCATCATTGACCTATTAAGGTTGGTGTCTGTCCCATCTATTGTCTTTCTTTTCTCCGGTCGTCTGTTTGCATTTAGAAATGTTAACACCAATCTAATTATTGTATATGTATATTAGTTGCTGTTTATGTGAACTGACTGTCCATGCAGAGTAGAGTAAATATAATATTGGGTATGCTTTTAAACAATTGTTGCTCACTGATAATTTCATTTAGAGACTATAAATGAAATTTATAAAGCTATAGGAAATTAAATGGAGAATTTATAGACAAGTACATGTTAATTGAAATGCTTCAATAACTGATGTTGGTTTTGCTCTAAAGTGTTGTCATCTTTGTTTCTGGGTTCGGACACTGGGTCTGTTGTTACCATGTTCTGTCACACCAAGAGGAATTGTTCATTTCTAGATGATTGACACATTAGTCTAACCTGCTAGTTGAGAGAATGGCAATTTACAACAGTGCAAGGACTATCAGTGTAGAAACCTGTCCATTTGGCAGGATCTTTCAATATAAAACTTCAGAGGAATGAAAGAGGGGAAAAAGAGAAGGAATAACACTGATTATTTTTTTTGTATGTAGTGCCAATTACAGTCAGAGCTCGATAGAAAACAAACTGGTAAACAAGATATATTGCAGAAAGTGGCGCAGTAGCTCCATTGTAAGAGTTTTGAGGGTGAGTTTTTCCAAATAAATTATGAATTGACACACATTTTACTGTGACGTTTAATGTTACACAGCTTGTTGGCTGTATTGGTGCATTCTTCTTTGTCTCAAATACACAGAGAGTGAGCATAGCCTAATACCTTGTTGTGCCACTTGATGGGATTGAATCGATTTGATGATTATAATGCATAATATGGTTTGATTCCATAGATGTATTGATACTCTGTCAGCGTTCAGCATAAACAGACTTTTAATTTGGTTTCGTGTTAGGTTGAAGGTGGCAAAGCAGCTCTGTAGTATTTCCACGTAGTGTAGTATTTGTTTCTCGTCTGGCTCAAATATACAGTTAATGGCTGTGGGATTTCTTTTTTACCTTAGTGATGAGGCATGGTTCATGTTGCTTTAGCAACTTAAGCCTTGTGGAATAGTTGTGCGGGACTAAGACTTTGCCTGCATTGTTCCAAGAGTCTTTTTGATTTTATTTTGATCTTACCGAAATTCCAGCCCATGCTATCTGGGTGATTTCTTTTTTATTATTTGATTTGTTTAACTTAAAATACAGAAAATCACATGCATACCTACAAACAGTTGCCAGTTTATTTAGCTACACATACCTACCTAAAACTAATACAGCAATAATCAAACAGTGCTGGAATAAATCTTACCATTACTGGTTTTAATGTACAGTTTTTATTGAACCTTTTTTAAAGAGTTGTTGATTAATTTTGGAGGCTGTAGTTAGTGGTGCTGTTGAGTAGTATTGTATTATAGAGAAACTGTGTTTCTAATACTGCTGCCACAAGTAAAAGTTTTCTATTCAACTATTAGTTGTTAGTTCAAACCCTTAGTTGACTAGTCCTCGTACGTTTATGATGTTCATTCAATTATTTAAATATAGGTTTTTGGGGGCATCAGAAAATAAATGAAAATGAATGAATTCCAGCTCTGAGAAAGAATGTTACAAGTAATATTCTTAACACTGTGGCATATAGGGCTGGGTGATATGCCTAAAAATGTAATTGCGCTAAAACAATTCTGCAACTAACTACTTGACCAAAATAGCTGACCAAACCATTTTGTCCACCCTGTACCTATGAGGGTAGACTAAATATTTGAAACACCCTCTGAGTATAACGTGTGTTTCCTGTACCTCTTTTAAGCCGCAATATCACATTAATGCAATAACCATAATCAAGGATGTGTGGCTTTATATCTGTTAATATCTCTGTCTAGTTAACTCTATCTCCTACCTCTTTCTGTACTGTGTAAATAGTGTTTAGTGTAGTGTAGCAGTCTTATAAGCAAGTACATTTTTTCCCTTTGTGAGGTCTTTTTTTTCAGAGGGATCATATTGCAGACTTTGACTCCACTTATCACTTCGGTGGATAAACACTAGAGCCATTGCAGAGGTTAGCATTTTGTCTGTTTTCCTGGAAGGCACATTGTTTGGTCAAAGGAGGCTTGGGTGTCGAGGGAGTTGTGTAATGGATGGTGGCATCATGGGCCCATCTGATAGAGGGATTACTGCTGCTGCCCTGCACCGATGGGACCTGAGCCCCTCCAGGCTGCCTGTTAATTACGTTTCCAGTTGTTTGGTATGTAGCAGCCTTGGGAACAGTGGCTACCTTGCTTTGATGTGGCTACCGCTTCCTCGTCGTATATGTAAACTGAAGAGAAACATGGTGGCAGTGGTCAAATTAGAGCACAATGGCCAAGGTAGACAAGCTTACTGTTGTGTTTTCTAGAAAACAGAACATTTGCTTTTGAGTGTTATTTGTTATTTAATTTAAATGATAATGAGACTTGATGAAACAGTGAAATGAAACCAGTATTTGTATGTCTAATATTTCTGTGAGATTCTGGCCTGTTTTTTGCAAGATTGTTTTACTGCAGGTGTATCTTAAAGGTTCATAGTGGAGGATGTAGTGCTATGGAGCTGTTTATTTATGAGAGGGGTTCCTGTTTTGTTGGTCAGTGTTTCCCATTAATTAACGAGACTATGACGGCCCACCACAGTCTAACTTGTCTAATCTGTTCTGCCATAATTTCAAAAATTAATCGAAAATATATTATCGTGAAAGACTTCTAACGTTGTGTTTCTGCTGCTGCTCCCCGCTGCTGTAAACTTGCATACTCACACACTTAGGCATCTGACTCGAGACAAGCACTTTTCTTTTGATGTAATTACGGTAACGTTAACTACGGGTTTGAACAACGTTGAGTATATCCACTGTCACTCGTTTGAGATTGCGATCGAACTAGCCGCTAAATTTGTAAGTGCACACAATAAGCAGTTAAAAGGGGCAGACCGAGCTGGCAGGCTGGGTTAGCGACTTTATTCTGTAATTTTCTCACTTTACAAAGTGTTACAGTATGAGAGTCTTACCTGAAGAGAGGCTATTAAATTAATTAATTGTACGCAATACAACACAACATACAATATAATGTATCAAATTGTGTCAAACTTGGTGAATGTAGTGTGAGGATACACGTGACAAAATCCGGTTTTCAAAATAAGGTGTTAATAATATGTTAACGTATACAGTATTCAAATGAGATTAATAGGATTATATTCACAGGAAATATTTAACATGGTAGGGTTAGGGCTTACAAATTATACTTTGATTTAGGGTTGCTGGAAAAACCTTAAATGAATTAGCTGACTTTTTTGGTATTTCGTCACCCTTTATATCTATACAGTGTATTTGTGATTTATTTACAAAATTGTTAGAATGAGTGCAAAGTTCTTCATGGATCTAGGCTCTTTATTTTGCTTTTAAAGTGCACCAAATTAATGCACTTAACTTTTAAAATGTACAAATACTTCTTCCGGAGGGGCATGCCACTGGATCCTCTAGAGGGTCGATGTCCACCCACCATAGTCTCTCAAAATCCTGTGTGAAACACTGTTGGTATTGTGCACACTGCATTAGGACAAACATTCAGGCTTATGTGCACTTGGGTGATGCCATACACAGCCCTGCTGATGGTGTCACATTATTTCACTGACTTGCAGGCAGCTGTAATGCTCCAAGAAGCGCAGCATTGCGCCAACAAACATGGGGAAAAAGATGACTGCAAGTTAGTAAACATGGATGTAAACAATACAGGATTTTAAATGTTTTTAAAAATCGGCTTCACAAATGTTTTATGTGGAGGGAAATATTCATCACGTTTGGTTGATCTCAAGATTACACACACGTTTGGGTGAGTAACAGTGAATGTAAACGTAACTTTTGTTTGTTTATAAGGAAACGCCACAGAGCGCCTGTAATAGCAGCTCTTTTTATGTTAGCTAATGTCTTCACTTTTATGGCTGCAGCAGCTGCAAATGTTGTTCTAGTTCTTAGCATGTCTGCTGTGGTACAGTAAGGGCAGTCTCCATCGGAAAGAATATACCAAGGTGAAAGAGTGAATAATTCATGTTGAGTAACATGTTCAACCCCTCTGGCTGTATGCCCACTGGTAATTGGGACAACACCATTCTCTAGTCTATTTTGCTCGATCTCTCTTGTTGCTATGCTACCAAAGGGGAACCTGAGTGGGCCTGGACAATGTTTCGAATGGAAGCTGGACAGCCATGCAGTCTTCATACCTGACACCACCCCTCTTTATTTCTCTTTGAATTCTCAGCAAAGATGTCTGTCAGTGGGAGAGCAGGAAATAATTATTATATAGTTTGTCATGACTCATTCTCAGCAGGTTGCAGTTGGTTTCTTTTGATAAGCATTTTCCTAACCTCAACCTGCTAATTCTCTTAGGTGTACTATACGTTTACATTGTGTGTGTGTGTGTGTGGGTGTATAAGCAAATTGGGAAATTAAGAACTCTGCAATATTCTTGCAGTATTCAGCAGCCTGAGGACAAAAAACATGATGGGATTAAAAACATAATTGCTTTTTAGCTCCCTTCAGTTTTGAGACCGTCTCAATTGAAATGTTAACATAAACTCTGTTTAACACCACTATTTGTTGAAAATAACAGATGGGAAGGTCCGGCTGAATGCTATGAATAATTCGCCTCTTGCTTTCTTCTGTAATTCACTAGATGGTCAGTAGACAGGCATTTAATATCCTTACGGCTTTATCTGGGCTCTTTTCCATCTAAATGGCTGGCTGGGTCACTAATGGGAAGTACAATTGAGTTCTCAGTGAAAGCCAAATGGATATAGACACTCTATTAGGTCAGAGGAGAGAGGCTGGAAATACTTGCATTCAGAACTAGAAATGGATTCACAGGTTTCGTGACCCAGCCATTGACATTGTGCATTGGGCAAGAGGAGAGTAAGCAGTTACTAACGGAGGCTGGACATCAGGGCTGTCCCATGTGTATGTTAGTGTGTCTGTTAAAAAATACGATTGCATTTGACTGCATCACTAAACAACGACTGGGACATATTTGTGCAGTGTGCAGAATTCTATTTTTGTTGGAGTGTGATATTATTTGTTAGAATGACGTAAGCACATGTCATATGCTAGACCACAGACATAAATGCTAATATCAACTCCCATTTTTGGTTATATTTTCAGGAGTGAGCCCAGCCTTCCAACATACCTCCTCCCTTTCGTTGGGCTAAGATGAGTATTACCAGTGACGAAGTGAACTTTCTGGTCTACAGATACCTCCAAGAATCAGGTTTGTCTCACTAAAATCTGCTAAACCCACTGATACTGTTTATGCAGAAATTATTATTATTAGTATTGCTGTCATGCAACAATTTCTAAGGACAAAGCACATACTACTAATAATGTTTTAATGTTACGGATCAAAACTTGCACCCTCCATTTATAGTGGATGGACATAAACGGGCCATTCCCCCTCCTTGTATGTGCACAGAATATTGCCATTCATTCTTTGAAAGGATTTGGATGTAGATTTAAATCCTAGCTGCTGTTTATTTAGTCTGCTTCTGAAGCCATATGGCACAATACAAGCTCCTAGTTAGCCCCGTGAGGTCAACATTGATACTGGCGTGCCTTTATTAAACTCTCAAATATCATACTTGTTATGCAGTTTGGTTTTGTATTCGATTACTGTTAGCTTTGTTTGCATCAGACAAGATGTTTCTGTGACTATTTGTGATGTGTTTGTGCACATCTTGTGCTTGGCACTCTCCCGTTAATGAATGTGAATGGTGTTTTGTTTTCAGGTTTCTCCCACTCAGCATTCACCTTTGGCATCGAGAGCCACATCAGCCAGTCTAACATCAATGGAACACTAGTGCCCCCTGCAGCCCTCATCTCCATCCTGCAGAAGGGGCTTCAGTACGTGGAGGCAGAAATCAGCATCAATGAGGTGAGTGCTGGGACCTGCTGCTACTAACTCCCACAGATGTTTGCTGTTGCTTAATGATACAAAGACAGACTTTGATCTCTACATCAACACACCAGGTTAACGGCAAATGCTTTTAATATTTTCAGCCATCCTTGCGCTGGAAGAACCAATGAAGAAGTTTTGTAGAGGAATCCCAATTAGGAAACTCTTCACCTCTATAATTGATCATTACCAGGAAATGGATTTCTAGACAAATCGCTAATTAAAAGGTCACATCGCCTCATGATGCGATATTAACTGCTGTTCCCCTGACAGGATGGTACAGTTTTCGACGGTCGGCCAATTGAGTCGCTGTCACTCATTGACGCGGTGATGCCAGACGTGGTGCAGACGCGGCAGCAGGCCTTCCGTGACAAGTTAGCTCAGCAGCAGGCGGCCTGTGCCATGGCAGCGTCAACCTCTGGAAACCAATCCAACGCACCAAAGAATGGAGAAGCCACTGTCAATGGGGAGGAGAATGGCACTCACAACATTAGTAAGTTGGATCTCCTAATTGTCTCACATAATTGACAATGGCATAGTCTCTGTTAATTAGTAATGTGATCAAATGGTAATCAAGAGTGGTTAAAAGAAAGAGACAAGCAGACAAGTACAAAAGAGTCTGCCTTCTATGTAATTTTATAAACTTGCAGCTCAACAAATGGTTATAATGTTGAAAAAAAATAAAAGAAAAAAGCCTTTTGGCAAAAAGGGTCAAGAATAATCCTTGAAATGAAAGAGCCATTAAGTTAAAAAGAAAATGCTGGTTTCATTGTAGCATTAGTGGTCACCATAAAGTACCTTTGAACCCAAATTATCATGGCTATGGCAGAATTATGTTGACTTACTGTAATGCTTAGTTTGACTAGTATTTGAGCGTACACAGGCTCATCTGGACTAGAGCCTGGACCGATATGGGATTTTCAATACCGATACTGATTTGCTATTCCGATACAATGGCCAGTATTCCTTTTTTCCCTTCTCTTCAGAAACGCATAACATAAACAAAGATTATCCCCAACCTCATCTAGATAACATAATGCAGTTTAAAAATAAACTTTTTTTTATTGTTATAAAGAGTAGCTGTGCAGCTGTGTTTTGTGCTGGATTACCAATAGGGGGAGTTGCAGAGTGCCCTCTGGTGGACAAACTGTGCAACGACAACACTCATAACATGATTGAAGATGCCTCTCCTTTTTTTTTTTTTTTTTAAATTGACATTTATTGGCTGATATAAACACAGATACCAATATATCTGCAATTAGCTTGTGTTGGCAGATAATATCAGCGCACCGATTTATTGGTCAGGCTCTAATCTGTACCATTATATGAATCTGCATGTGGGACAGGAAAGAGAATTCAAAGACATGGCCGGAGTTAACTCTTCTTGCACTGTGTTTTAGCTCTGTGCTTTCATAAAGAAGCAGCCTGGTAGATTATTACACTACCAAATCATCAGTTTTTCTACGGCTGAACAATTAATCGAAATCATATCGAAACTGCAATATGGGCTACAGCAACTTTCAAATTGCAGGAGGTGCAATATGGAAATAAGACAAAATTTGTGTCAATATCATTTTTAAAAAAAATATTGTTGTGCTGCAGAGATGTCCTGGCCAACACATCATATTCTACAGATTTAAGAAAACATGAGAATAATTATGTAAAAATGACCATTCCCTCCAATAAATGCAATATCAGTCAAAATAATCGCAATTGGATATTTTTCAAAACTGTTCAGCCCTACAGAGAAACAAATCAGCCATGTGGTTTTCACAGAATGTGATATCATTATAGCAGCTGTGAGTAAAACCAGAGAGGTGTAGATCAGGTGGAGCTTTAGACAAGGGGAAGAGGAGTTGATGTTTGTATCAGCACATCCCTGAAGAATTTAATTCAAAAGTGTGGATGGCAACGGGAAGAGTCGGGTGTGAGAAAGGTTTCACTGTCAGAAGATACAGGGAGGCTTTTACATATTCTTAAGGCTGGAAGCTTCACTGTGACTGGATTCTCATTATACTGTGATAAATGTGTGCACTCCAAGTGGGTCAGTATCAGACTACGATAAATAAAACCGCACTGGCAAAAACCAGGAGAAACACAGTATTGATTTTCTTTTATGTCTTCCTGTTATTTAAAGGTAGCCCTTCACCATCTTACACATCTGGTAACAATGCGTGGGTGAAGTGTGTTTGCATGTATGTGTTGAGGCATACATAAATATGCATGCTTGTGCGCCCACTCTCCTCAGATAACCACAGTGAGCCCATGGAGATGGACGTAGATGTGGAGATACCTGCCAGCAAAGCCACAGTGCTCCGAGGCCACGAGTCTGAAGTGTTCATCTGTGCCTGGAACCCTGTCAGCGATCTGCTGGCCTCAGGGTGAGTCTCTGTCTGTGCTGAAATAGAGCTTAATTTATGTTGGATGAGTCATACTATATTGTATGCACACTTTGGCTTTTATTTTGTATGATATATGGCTTCATAAGAGTCAGCGCTGACAGCTTATGTTCCAACAATCTTTTGACCCCCTCCTGCTGCGTTGGTATTCTGTTCAGCTCGGGGGACTCCACCGCTAGGATCTGGAACCTGAACGAGAATAATAACTCCAACTCCACCCAGCTGGTGCTGCGCCACTGTATCCGAGAAGGTGGCCAGGACGTCCCCAGCAACAAAGACGTCACCTCACTAGACTGGAATGTAGGTTCCAGAACACCCATCCATATCTTTACTCTTCTGCTTTTACCAAGGGGTAAGCAGAATGTGCAGATGAGGACGGTTAAGTAACAGTTCTGTTATCTTTCCATCCAACAGAGCGAAGGCACTCTCCTGGCAACGGGCTCGTATGATGGATTTGCCAGGATATGGACAAAGGATGGTATGTCCTCCATCATTCCAGAACGGTGTTGTTTCCTTGGTCATTAGATTTAAGCCATTGTTATTGTGAATAATGCAACATCTATGACAATTTTTTGAAGGATCTTTTCTAAAAGAAATGGATATGGCTCTAATCCATTAGGAAATCTGGCAAGCACCTTGGGGCAGCACAAAGGGCCCATATTTGCACTCAAGTGGAACAAGAAGGGGAACTCTATTCTCAGTGCTGGTGTAGATAAGGTATTTAATAAAGCATGGATTTGTGTCTGTCAATAATAATATCCTCATGCCTCTAATAACCTCCAGGGCTTGACATTCACCTTTTTGATCACCAGCTAAAGTGTAAATCTGTAAGATATAATTTTTCAGGAATCCACAAGCTACAACGCAAACTGCACTTTCATCAGTAAATCCTTTGTACAGCATCATTGTAGCATGTAACCAATTCCAATTAAATATAACTTTATAAGTAAGTTAAGTGAAACATAGAAAAATGTCATCTGCGAAAGTTATTTACATTCAAGTTATTTTGTGCTACTCTGACATGAACTGCAGATATTGTGAATGATTCTTTGAAAATAAATCTGCCATGGAGAAGTTGAACAGGCAGAAAAAAATGGCGCACACCAAGGACAATGACTATGACACTAGCTATTTATTTTGTTTAGTTGTCTTTTTTTTACCCTGCTTACCTATTTGGTGAGATGGCAGGTTTTTATTTCAAACCCTGGCAGTCCTTTAGAGAACAACTTAAAGAACATTTAATATGTCGCATTATTTATAATTATGCATTCAGAAATGTTGCATTCATGGTTTGAAAGTTTCAATTTAATTTTCCAGACAACAATCATTTGGGATGCACACACAGGAGAAGCCAAGCAGCAGTTCCCTTTTCACTCAGGTAAAGTGAGTTTACTGTGCTTCAGAACAATAAAAGCGATTCATTGTAGGTCATAAATAGGATGCAAAATGTTTCCTGCTCAGTTGTGGTTGTATTGTGAGCTCATAAACCTCCCAACCCTTAATGAATGCGGACCTGTGCATTGAAATATTCCACAGCCCCAGCACTGGATGTCGACTGGCAGAACAACACCACCTTTGCCTCCTGCAGCACAGACATGTGCATCCACGTATGTCGCCTTGGCAGCGACCGGCCCCTCAAGACCTTCCAGGGCCACACGGTAAACAGCTTTTTCTGTGTTGCTCTCCTGACCTTTATACCATGCTTACTCCCTTGAGAGTCACGCTAACGAGTTTTTGTGTTTTGCAGAATGAAGTTAATGCCATCAAGTGGGATCCATCAGGTATGCTGCTTGCCTCCTGCTCAGATGACATGACCTTAAAGGTGAGACTAGTCCCCCACTCTTACAGCTTAAGGACAACAAATCTCAGTGGTGATTTGTATTCAGTCTTGTTTTGCTTTTGCTGTTTCCTTCACACAGATTTGGAGTATGAAGCAGGAGTCATGTGTCCACGACCTCCAGGCTCATAGCAAAGAGATCTACACTATCAAGTGGAGCCCCACAGGCCCCGGCACAAGCAACCCCAACTCCAACATCATGCTCGCCAGGTGGGAAATCTCTCACACAGAGCTCAGATTTGGTACCACACAGGGCAGCCATCTCCGTTGCTCAATTTTGAAAGAAAGTGTGTGTGCTGGGAACAAACTGTGTATATGTGGGTGTATATGTCTCGGTATGTGTATGTGTGGAAGGGGACATTTGCCAATGTCTGGCATTCAGAAGAAACCATGTTCTAGGCAAAATCCCAGTGCTAGTAATTGTCAGTGGCCCACAGCCCTACACCCAGACCCAGATGTGCATACATTGTGTAAATGTTATAGTCCAAACACCACAGGAATGACAAAACAGCATACCTGACCGTAATTTAAATTTGGAAATACACCTGCCATTATAGCCACTGCTTAAAAGGTACTACATAATTTTAAGTAAATTCTGCCATTGAAAAGTACGCCTGCAATACATTTTTAATTGACTTCAATTTTGCTCTCTGCATAAATCCGAGTTTGCTGTGATTTGT
>NW_024040276.1:0-21819 GCF_014851395.1 Micropterus salmoides | reverse complement strand
GCAGACTACCTTCAGCAGATAAGTGGGCTGCTTGTTGTAAATTAATCGTTACAACAAGCATTTATTAAATTAAATAAATCATGAGCAACATAACAGCCTAAAACATAATTCAAAATGAAGAACTACTGACTATTCACACGGCTCACTTGCTATACCAGTGCTTACCCCTTCAGAAGCAGTTGGAGGTTTTAAGAAAAAGAATACATTGTTATATACCGTTACAATCCCTGCTTCAAATTTACCATGATATAATTTTAGGCCATACTGCCCAGCCCTAGGTGCACCTAAATAAAACATTAGTTAGTCTGGAGACCTGTAAGGGGTATTTGAACCTTTATATTGCATTACATTCATTTGGCGATGTTTTTGTCCAAGGTGATTTACAATAATTGCATTTGAACTCAATAGGAACCTGCTAGATGTCATCAAAGACAAAAACACACAGATTGGCAGTAGACATGAGTGAATTTACTATATTCCATCAAGGTCAACCAAAGGGAGGTATATTTTGCAGGAGTAGTAAAGCATTTGAACTTCAACACATTGGCAGCTGCAGCATCAAGGTGAAATAGGTAAAACACTCTTTTCACCCTGTCATATCCCTGAGCAATACAAAATGAAGTAAAGACATCTTCTCACTGCCAATATATTTACCATTTTTCTAGACGATTATTTCATATTTCACCATTTTAATTCTATTTCATTCTCCACCTTATTTTAGTGTCTACTCAAATTGAATCTGCTCCCTTTCCCTTTAGTTCTATTCTCCCCACACTCACACAGGTATGCACCTCTGCTGCAAACCAAACACATCAGATTGCCTCTTTCTCTCCTGTATAAGTCTGCTGCGTTGACTTTCTCCATCAGTAGTAGGATGCGTTATATTAAGTCCCCGAAAAAACACATAATTCGTCTTCTGGATTTTTTTCACCCGCTATTCTGTTCACAGCAGCTGGTGCCTTGCTTGTGTGGGAGGCATGTTAACGACAAAGCCTATCAGAACTAGACTAATGTGGTAGCTAGCGAATAACATATGCCCTGGGGTGTTCACTGTCGCTTTACCTGGTCTGTGCTTGTAAAATATATCTACCGTGTTCGCAACTTGTAATGTAATAGATAGCAACTCTGTGTTTCTCTGCAAAATGCTAAAATCGCTAAATATACCTGGGCGGCCATTAATATACCTGGGTGGTCCGCCCAAGTAAAAGTACTTTTCCTTTTACATACAACTCGTATTGGGTATGGAATATTATCTTGCTCCATATAGCATGTGATTGCATTTAGAGGTGCAGACTGCATTGCTGGGGATTTCAAAGTTAACACATCTGAAAATAGTAGTTCTCAAATACTAGATCAACCATTACATTCAGTAAGGTCTTGATTTTTGCTGGCCAAGGTCAAATGCAGCAAAGGCAAAAACAGAGGGAGGCAGTGTGAGGGAGATCTGGGAATAGAAATGGGGGGAAAGAGAGAGGGGAAAAGGGGTTAGCAAGGGATATCAACAACTGTGACAGCTGTGTGGATATGGAGCTGAGCCATAAGAGGGAGGTTCCAGGGCAGGAATGCAGAACAGATCAGCCAGACAGTGGCTTGCGTTTAGATCCGATATGGCAGGCAGGGTAGAGGCAACATGCAACAGCTGTCCAATATCAAACTTCTGCCTTGATGCCCCATTCCTCGTTGAAAAGCACAACTGGTTTCTGGGAAACTTCTCATTACCTCTATATCTGCACATGCTTTTTTCTGGCTGTTGTCTGTCACTTGCTTGGACTAGAAATGACACTTGTCAGCCTCAGGCACAGGTCATATCATAGTGTTGCAATCTTGATCTGACTGACAATTCAAGCACAGAGTCACAGTTTTACTGTCATCTTAAAAAACTAAAGCTACCAGGCTAGAAGAAGAAAGCTTAAATAAAATGTTTCATGTAAAGCTACATGAGCGCACACCATCACTGAGGAAAGGTATCCTAGATCCATTCATTTTCCACTGCACAGAAGACATCCATATGTCCAGAGCTAAAAAAACAAGGGCTCTTACCTGCTACAGAGTTTGGCCTCGGCATCATGAGGGAAGATGATGTTGGTGGTGGGTATGGAATGGGTCCCTCAGGTGAGTGACTTGGAGGCTGTAGTGCCCCTGCTGATGTGTTCGACTGTAGCTGCTGGCCTGTCCTGGATGGGGTGTCGGCTGGTGTTGCTGTGGCACTGTTGGAGTCTTCTTCGGCCACAGGAGAGCAGGTATCAGCCCGCACACTCTGTGCCAGGCCATGGCGCCCGCTGCCTCTCAGGCTGCCATCCTTACTCCACTCCAGGCTGGAGCCACTACGGTCATCATTCTCCGAAGAACTAGTGATGGTGGCTAAGAGGAGATGAAAACAGAGAGGGAATTAGAGAAAGTGAGGGAGGTAAGATGAGGGAAGAGAAGAAATGTGACAAAATGTTCTTTTTGTGCCATGAACATGTATCTGTCTTTTCCTCTAGTGAGATACTGAGCTGCAAAGGAACTTTGAATAACTCCCTGTCTTACCCTTATCAACACTATTCACCACCTGATTTTACATTTACAGAGACAGTCTGCTTGTACTAATGAAAACTGGAAATACGTGATGGCGTTGATTTGTAGAATTCATTTCTTGAGCCCAGAAAATTTTTGTTCTTTTCAAGGATCATCAGTTGAAGCTTCAAATATCAAACAGTGTAAACTGGATGCTGTACTATGAAGCAAAAATTCACACTTAAACATGTAAAAAAACTGCAGAGTGAAGAATTAGTGCTGAAAACTGCCTTTGATATTTTTAAGTTCAGACAGGTGTTTTGCTAACACCACAACAAATCCTTTAATCCTACCTCAGGCCAACTCAGCCATCTAATATGATCCTAAAAGATGAGTGGAGGGCCAAAGCCACACAATGACAGGCAGCTGGATAGAGAAACATCAGTACAGTCAGAGGACTGGAACTGACACAGGCCAGCTGTCTGTGTTTGCATCACACACTTCTAATTTGGATTTCATAATGCTGCAGCACGTTGCATCATCAGTAACATTAATATAACACATCCTGGGCCTTGTGTCTCCTGTGCTGTTTACCTGGGCAAACATGAAATAATTCAGTGACACTAGCCATGTCCAGCTCTGCTCTGGCTCAGCAGTCATCACGGTGTAGAAGAGGTTGCAGTTATTGCTTTCTTGGTTGAACTATAGCCCACGGCAAAGAATGCATTATTATTTATTCAAACCTATGGTGAGCTTGTCCTTTTCCCTTACGAAAAACTGGTTATGGTTATTGTTAAAGGGCTGATACAAGTCCTTCTCCGGGCACCTTGTGCAGAAACCCCTCTGGGAGCTGTTTTGTAAATGTTAAGACATTGCAAAGTCTCCCCAATTCCAAAGCCAAATTAATGTGCTTTTCAAATCAGAGTCAAACTTCAAAAGAGCAGGGAACATTAATCACAGCCTGGAATCTGACTTGTGGACACAACAAAGCTTTGTTCTTTTCCATGCCTGCACAGTCTTATCAAGGCGGGTGGGTGGGATGTTGTAGTGGAGCAATATCACATCGTGTCATTCTCAAACAAAATTGATTTTGATTTGACACAAGCAAAGTAGCATTACAATGAGATAGACACATGCAACGTAACTGTATGTCTCATCCTGGGTGGCAGCATGCCAATGCCTCATGCTGGAAGATACTATATCAAAGCTTCCATAAATTATTTAGCAGCTAGCTATGATATTGCTCTGGGGGAACAGAATGACTGACTTGTGGGAATCAATTATGTCCACTCTGCAGTATCGGACATCCAAATTGTTGTGTTATATCTGGCTTTGGCACGCACTGCTTTCCTTCTGCAGAGCAATCATGTCAATCAGTTACCTAAATAGGCATATTATATGTGATATCATAGTTAGTTCATGCAAGGATAAGGAAAATGTTAAACCTTATTCCCAGCCGCTAAATCTTCCCACAAAATCTATCAGTGCCTTCAGAAATGATTTAAGGTCAACCGAGGATAGCTGCAGGATCATACAGTTACAATCTGCAATTGAATCCTCACTACAAATATTCAAAAGCCATTTTCTGAATGAATTTATAACATTTGCATAGTCACTGAAAGCTTGGCGAGAAGAAATAGCAGACGGATTAATATGTCATATAGACTACGTCATATTCCTGTCAGCTTGTGTAAATCCCCAGATGTCTTACAGAGCTATTGCTAGAGATACAATACAGCGCCAAACTGTGGCAACTGTCACCTCAATGCTCTCTCATACCGGAACTGCTCTATTTAAACCCAATAACTGACGCATGTTGATGAATGAAGTTGAATATAACCAGACAGAAATGGTATTCAGTCCCACAGAAAAAGTGTTAACAAAATGATGAATGAGTGACACCACGCGGGTGAGACTTTTTGCTCTAAATCACAAAGTGCACATGAGGTTACAATTCTCAGATTGCATATTAGAAATAGAGGAGCTTCATGGAAAATAAGTTATGATTATACAGTAAATGTGTGCTGAGGAATCTGCGGTGATGGTCATATTGTGAAGGATAAATGCCAAGACACAAAAAAAATATTACTGAGAGGTCAGCAAAGCTTTTGTTATAACCTATGTTTTTATCAAACCCAGCAGCTGATTGACCCACTGGTAAGCTGGCATTTTATGTCGCTGGTCTGAGGTGGTGTCCTCATGCTACTACTCAAGCTATTGATTCACTGTGCCCAGTTTCCCAAAGGATCTGCAGCAGGCTCATTAGCAGCATTCCTAGTGTGGTTACCGACTATTGGGTCTACGGGTTGTTTTTAAACTGCAGTGAAGTTTATTTGAAGCTGGTTATTTGACAGACACTCTATAGCATGCTTTATATCTTTTTATTGTTTTAGTTTTGCATCATCCTGTAAAATTTAAGAAAATTGCCTCAAATACAAAACAGTAAAACATTTTCACTATTACCCCCACCATGTGCTAAATTATGTTTACATTCAGTGTTACTCGCAAAAACATTGTGTGCTTGAGACCTCACAAAGGTGTGGGATTTATTTTCTTCCTCATGAAACATTTACAAAGCTGATTTTTATTCTTTATAAATATATTCTTTATATGTGTTTGCGTGATAGTCTGTTTCTGTGCTTTTTTGGCTGATTGTTACATTAACCATTACTGCAGTCAATAGCATAAAACCTTTAAGTTTAGTGCTAACTTTAACTTTAGTAATTTATATTTACTCATTTGGCAGACGCTCTTATCCAAAGTGACTTACATTTGAGGAACAACATACAAGCATCAACAGAGCATCAAATACAGATCTACAACTGACAATACATACTATTAAGAGCAGCAATAAATACTAGTAAGAGCTCACAGTACATATCACATCAATGGGGTAGATACCTAGGGAAGGAAGTAAGAGTTAACAAAAAGTGCAATCAAAACAAAAAAGTGCAATCAATACAAGATAATTGTAGGGGATAGAAGAAGAAGAGCACAGGAAGTGCATGTTAGAGGTTAGGAGTTAGAGGTGTTATAAGAGGAATTGTTCTCGGAAGAGATGAGTTTTCAAGAGCTTCTTGAAGTTAGAGAGGGACGCCCCTGCTCTGATGGTGTGTGGTAGCTCGTTCCACCATCGTGGTGTCACAGATGAGAATAGCTGGGACTGGGATTGCTTTGTGTGAAGGGATGGCAGAGCCAGGCGGTGTTCGCTGGAGGAGCGTAGCGGGCGAGAAGGAACGTAAGTTTGTATTATGGAGTTTAGGTAGATGGGTGCAGACCCAGTAGTCACTCTGTATGCAAGCATTAGTGACTTGAATTTGATTCTGGAGGCCACGGGGAGCCAGTGGAGGTCACTGAGTAATGGAGTGACATGAGTCCTTTTGGGCTGATCAAAAACCAGACGCGCTGCTGCGTTCTGAACCAAGAATGTGTATTGCACTGACCATGTGTTAATATAATAGGCTGTATAAAACACGGACATAGTGTCCATGACATCAACCATAGTTTTCTGAAGATCAGTTGTGAAGTTCGATATGGGTGGCTCCTGGCGGCTCCAGCCATTAATCCAAAAATGGACAATGTAATTTAAATGGGTAATTTATACAAAAATTCACCCGCCACCCAGTTGTCATGCATCATATATGTTGCTATTTGGGTATGATGAAGGAGCTGGTTATTTCTCACCTATTATGCCACTGTCCTTGCTCTCAAGTGTGGAGCTGGGGCTTGTGATGGTCCCACAGGGGCTGGAGCGGCTAAGAGGGGGGCGGCTGGTGGTGCTGTTGAGTGTGGAACATGGGCTGTCAGTGCTGGGAGACGCCGTGCTGCTGGTCAGCGTAGAGCAGGGGCTGATACCCTGGCTGGTCACAGAGCACTGAGGAGAAGGGAGTAAGAGAAAAGGGTTAAGGTACAGCAAGAATGTGCTCTCCTAATCAAGTATGTCAATGAAGTATGGCGTCAACTCAATATAAACTGTAAGCTGGCAACATGTTCAAATTTTTTCGGCATGAGCAGCAATAAATAGAACATAAAAAATATTTCCAACCTTATTTGGAAGGAGAATTGAGAAAACTGTAAAGAACAATTTGATCCAAGTTCGCAGCCTATTTGACCTGGATCATGTGGAAGCAATGCAAAAATAAAATTATCTCAACAAATAAAGAAGCCCTTCACATGTGAGCATGACACAGAAGCCGAAGGGCATGCACGCTGTAAATAGAGCAAGGCTTTAAAATTACACACTCCAATGTCTGCAGGAACCAAAATAAGCCTGAAGACAATTTCACAAGGGAAGAAGTCTCCACTTTGTTGTGACACAATAGATACCTTTCTCGCGCCATCAAGCTCGTCTGACAGCCATACAGCAGCTGAATCTTTGTCTGAATTAACTGACAACCGTAGAAATCCAAATGAAAGCTGGTTTGTCCTGTTTCCTCATCTTCCTTCAACTGTATTCTGATTACACATAATATACTGTAGCTAAAGAAGGTTATTCTTGTCCCACTGTAAGAAGAACAGTTCCACGCCACAGAGATTGAGCCTGATTATCATTCATTAAGTTTTGAAACCAACTCTTGCCTCATTATGCGTTATTCACATAAAGTTCAATAAATTCATCAACCTTATTTTTCACCAAGGAGCAATTTCTTAAGCAGGCACTGTGCTATCTTTGCAGACAAAAGCAGACCAAAATGTCCATAATAAAGCTCCATGATGTTCGATAATCCAGTCTCTTTGGACCATATCAGAGGAAAGGGTGTACATTTTATCAATCACTATCTGTTTCCACATTCAGTACTCCAGTGATTTTTATTTGGTTGCCCGAGGAACTTTCATCCAGTTGGCTTCACGATCAGGACTGTGCATTGTCTCAAACAAACCTTTCCAATTAAAATCTTAGGAAACCATCACAAACCATTTCCAACTATTATGTTTAAACTCAAACATGGTTTGAGAACCATGAAAAACAACTGGTTTTTAAGCCTCTCTCACATTCTGCCAGTTGTTATTGCACTGAAATGACTGACGATAATTCTTTACTCTAACTGGAATAACAACAGTACTTACTATACATACATATTGTGATTGTAAGCGACTTTGACAAACAATAGATATCTTTGTCCTGCTTAAAACATTACTGCAGTATTTTAAAATGAGAACAAAATGTTTTTGCTGCAAAGAAAATCTATTCTTGTTCAACCCGAATGAACTCACAAAACAGTAAGAATCATCAATGCTTAGCCAATTTGAGATAGAAGCGGGACTAACCTCTTGTCCGAGGTGTACTGACTGTTTTAAGGTCTACATGTTTGTACAGTGGCATGCTGAAAGAATACAAACAGCAGAACAGGAGGGGTGCTGCATGGCTTAAGGCATCATTAACAACTTGTGGAATGCTACTGTTAAGTACAGAACATTTCCTATTTCCCACCTGTTTTTTATAAAAGCATGCCAGTAGTTTTTCCAGCCTAAGGCTGCAACCCAGAGCTTATGATACCTAACGAATCACAGTAAGAGCCAAACAGCTTCCTGACATTTAATAAAGCTAAGTTAAAGACATGTTGTAAAACAGCAGTATGGAGGAACAGAGAATTGTGGGCAGATGACAATAATGTGCTCCTCCCAAACTGACCTCTGAAAACACACAGCTACGCGCATACAAACAAACACAAAGTAAAAAAAAAACATTGAACTCCCATACTGCCCGTCATCTTTTTTGACATCTCAACTAAGGAGCATGATTCATAAATTAATTTTTAAGTCTCCTTCACATTCATAGAATTGCTGGTTCAGTGTCAAAACGCATCCAAGACACAAGAGGAATGAGGGAAGCGTAGCGCGCTGGGTTTTGCTCTGCTCTTCACACAGCCCCAGCTTAATTAGTAGAGCCAAACAAACTGAGGCTCAGACCTAACATAACTCTATTTCTGGACCCGGGCTCAGACACTCTTGTTACATACTCAAGAGCCCCTGGAATAGCACTCAAGTTACTGGGAGACTCACACACCACACTGGAGAGCTTTGAGTGAAATAAAACTACATAGAGACAATTTTAAATATGCAGTTACTTTCTTTAGAACATCTTTAAAATCTCAAACAAAACAGTTTAACAGTTACCGTTGTTTATTGTGCCAAAAACAAAATCCCTGAGATGCCTCCTAAATCCCCATCCAAAGATAATGAACAGGGGGAAAAAATTAATCAAGCTGCAACAAAAACAAAATCCATTCTTCTGTTACACTGTCTTAACCACCTCCTCCTCTCATCATTTCCCTCTCTCTATCTTTCTATCTGTGTGCTGCAGCAGCGGCAGCAGCTGCTGTTGGAGGAGGGAGGGAGTTGGAGGGGAGGGAGAAAATGAAATACCTTCTTTTCATTCTTGTCGTCCATAGGTATGCGTGCCGTACCCGGGATCCCTTCTCCTAATAAAAAGCCCAGCCTTGTCATCAGTTCCTGAGTGGCAGGGGAGGAGGAGCTTTGCTGTTTCTCTGCTTGCAGATCTAGAGGGGGAGAGAGAGAGAGAGAGAGAGAGAGAGAGAGAGAGAGAGAGAGAGAGAGAGAGAGAGAGAGAGAGAGAGAGAGAGAGAAAAATGCTCAACGATATTTCCTCTCTCCACTGGATGGCCCACACCGGGCCACTGCCTGCCCTGCCCTCCTCGGCTCTACTCTGAAATGCTATGCTGCACTCTCCAGCTGCTGCTGATGTGGTGCAGACCCGGAGAGGTAGAGGAAAGAAGAGCAAGGGAGGGAGAGAGGGAGGGAGAGGGAGAGTGGTGGGGGATATGGCTTGTGTGTGCAACGGTGTTCTAAGAGTCTGAATATATGTGAATGTCGAGCATTGTTAAGAAAGCAGAGACTGTGTGTGTGTGTGTGTGTGTGTGTGTGTGTGTGTGTGTGTGTGTGTGTGTGTGTGTGTGTGTGTGTGTCCTGCAACAGCCTCAAGTGCCAATTCCAGGGCTTTCTGGTTGTTTACAGCACTCACTCATAGAGCCTCTGCATATCAATGAGTGGACATGGGTTTTCTCCAACACAGCTTAAACAGTCTGCGGTCTTCATTCTAAAGGCTCAATACTTGTTTAGAGTGCAATTTTAAGGCAGAGGCCACTTGCTATATATATTACACCCTAAAAAACAATAACAACAAAAACACCGGAGACAAGTAAGACACTTTGTGCAACAACATGCATCTGTGCTAAAAACTCACAAAAACAGTCTTTTACCATCAATACATGTGGCATGTAACTCAAATGTGCATGTGGCTAATGAATTAAGGTATAGGCACAACATTCCCTGAGAGTGGACAGATAGTCTGGCCCACAGAGGGGGAGAGGGGGGTAGATGTCTAAGGTACAAAAGCTTATTATACAGCTCTCTGTCAGCACCTTTGCCTCTTTTTCCCTTCATTTTATCCTTTACCCTCTTTCTTCCACAGTTATTAATCTGATTAAATACAAACAAGTCCAATGGCACAGTGATGTGATCTCTCTCTCTCTCTCTCTCTCTCTCTCTCTCTCTCTCTCTCTCTCTCTCTCTCTCTCTCTCTCTCTCTCTCTCTCTCTCTCTCTCTCTCTCTCTCTCTCTCTCTCTCTCTCTCTCTCTCTCTCTCTCTCTCTCTCTCTCTCTCTCTCTCTCTCTCTCTCTCTCTCTCTCTCTCTCTCTCTCAAAATTTATAGTATACACCATGCCCTCCCCTGACAGAAATCTTCAAAAATACTACTCTACATCCCCCCATGACTCACCATATACAAAATAAGCTCTGTTTTTGCCCTCTAACATTTTGCTCTTTTAAAATTTGACTGCCTTTATGGTGCAAGGCGTTACTAAGACAGGAGCATACAAAAACTGATCTCCCATGTCTGTGTCTTATTTCAAATGCAATCACTAGTTGGCATTTGTAGTCCTGAAATCTGAATACAACATCTGACTGGATGTCATCATATGAAAAAGTCTCCACCCACCCTATCATACTTTTTAAAGTAAGTTTCCACATGATAACTCCAAATATGGGATGTGCCCACTTTACATATAACACGTTTTAATCATCCTCACTCTGTCTACACACTGTATTTATATATGTATGTAAAACAAAAATCACTGATATACTTAAATGCCCTTGTGGAAAACAATATAAATACAATGAGGATTGCTAAACATACGACTGCAACCTGGAAGTCCAGTGCAGACTGTTCATTTCAGTGAAATTTAGCATAACATATACACCTGCAGATACACTTTTAAATGTTGTCTTTTGTTGGCCGTTGCTCTTTAGGTGAAAAAATGTATGTGTTAACATTTTATTTAAAATAAATACACTTAATACTTTCAATATTGGATCATTATTTATTTATTTTTTTAAACCTTTTGGCCTAACTCATCACTACTGGATCCAGAGGGTTGCTCTGTTGGTCCACTGCCCCTCCATATTTTACTGTGAAACATTCCTTAACGTATGTTTGTGTTTTCAGTCAAATGTGCTGGTTAACCTGGTAATATACGGTGAATCTAATCAAGAAAATTTGCCAGTTTCTTCAATAATCAACCTCTACAATGATGTAGATTTTTGTGATTTTAAGTCTTAACCAACCAACTTCCACTCATGACTATTTAGTAGTTAAGTAATACACCACAGAGACCCCTTTGAATGTGGCCTTCATTTTGATCTCAACTACACACCTGTAAAGTTTTGTGACTGCTTGGATGTGATGCTACCGCGTTGACAAAATCTGTCCACAGACATATGAACACCTGGCGTGGGGCCCGCCCTTGACCTAGGGTTCTGGGGACTCGGGCTTGTGGCCTTTGCTCATTTCTGGGCGGGTGGTGTGTCCCTGGGCCTGGGGGCCCGTTGTCTCCTCTCCTCGCCTGGGCCCTCTTCGGTAGAAGTGAGGCTCCCGCTGCTTCCCCCTGCCAGCTCTCTCACGGTGGGGGCATTCGGGAGTCTCTGGGGCGCATGACCAGTGTTGTCGGGGTAGGTTTTGGTGCTCCTCCTTGGGGGTGCTTGACTGGGGGGGCTGGGCCCCTGTCCGGGGATGAGATCAGCCTCGGGGGCTGCTGTCACTGCCTGCACTGTAGGGAGGGATGCCTCTGGCTGGGCTGGGGGACCGTTGGCCTGGTTCTCCCGCGTTATCGCTCCCTGGCGGCAGGGAGCTTCCCGGCACGGCTTTCTGCTGTTCTTCCTTGGGGCGGGGTACAGCTTCCCCCTGGACATGCGGTCTGGGGTCCTTTGCGCTTTGGGGGGTCGCAGGGTGTCCTGGCTTCTGGGGGTGGGGGTCTCTGCGTGGGTTGATCCAATTGCGGTTTGGTGGGCTGCGGTGGGATTGTGGGGCGATTGTCGATGCATCTTGATGCATTATACTTTTTCCCTGGGCAGGGTCTCTGGATGGCTGCTGGGCGTTTAGTTTGTGCATTGGAGTCCGGGGGAGGCATCTCCTCGTTGGCTTGGAGGGACCTGTTTGCGTCCCTGTTTTGCTTCGTTGGCCTCGGATCCGTGCCTCCCCATTTCTGTGTCGGCCAGTTGTTGGACCCCTCTGGATACTGAGGTATATAGTTAGTTTTCGGGATGTGCAGTGTGGGTGCGGGGCAGGGCTGTGCTCCGGTTTGTTCTGGGTTTGTGCCTGGAGTTCTCGGCCCTTGATGGGTGGGTGGGTTGGTTGTTGGTGGCATGCAGCTGAGCTAGTTGATTTTGCCTCGTTGCTGGTTTGGCTGGTGTTGCATGGCGGCCGGGGGGGGGCGCTGGGCATGGGGGATGTCGGCTGGCGCCGGCGGCCTTAGTTTTTTCCGGCGGTTGGGGGGACGGCAGACTTTTATTGGCGGGTGCACGGTGACCTGTGCGGCGCGTTTGCTGCCGGGCTGGGACTTGCTGCTGGTGTTTCTCTCCGCTGGCTTTCACTGTCGTGTTGTTCCGTTTGCTCTCTCTCATTTGCCCAACCTCGCACGCGGGATTCGCGGGGGGCTGCTGGGCATGGGTGTCGCCGTGCTCGCGCAGTGTGCGCGTTGGGCTCGTCACTTGTGCATTGGTGTTGATGATTGCGTGGCATTTGGGCATTTTGGTTGTTTGCTGCGCGGCGGTGGGGTGCTGGATAGGGGGGGGAGCACTGGTCTATGTTTTGTGCACGCCGCGGTCGGTCCGGGCGCTGCTCTTCCGCGGGTTACGCTTTTTGCGTTCCGTCGGCATTACGTTGTCAACTGGCATTTGGGTCGGGGTCTTCTGCGTTTGCATCGCAGTGCATCTGGGAGTCTTTGTTTTTTATTTTTATTTTATTTATTTTTTTATTTGATTTATTCTTTTTCTTTCTCCCACCCCTATTGGCTACTGGGGTTCTTGCCTGCCTGTTACAGTCGTGGCGCTCCACTCTCACTAACAACTACATTCTTTAACAGGCTTATGCGCACACACGTACACACACACACACACACACATACAGACACATTTCCCACAGCTTTTCCCTGTTGTCCCCACCCTCCATCCCCCTTTCCCCCTTCTCTTACAGGTGTTGTCCTTTCTCTGTGCTGTCTGTTTGTGCCCCCCCCATCCCCGTGTCTGCCCCCCTGTCCGGCCCGGTGACAAATCAATACATAATTAAATAAATAATAAAACAGACAAAGGAGTATTTTAATACTCTCTTGTTAAAGTAAAATCTGTCTGGCACAATATGGTATCCAGGTCATTATACTCTATACCAGGCTGCTGGGCAGGACAGGTTTAAAAAAAAAGAAGAAAAAAAAAAAAAGAAAAGTAGCAGAATTTTTATCCGGACATCCAAAGCATGCCTAATCAAGCAGACTGCGCATGTGGTGAAACTTATTCACCATAATTTTAAAAAACCCAAAGGTTCTTGAAAAACTATGCTTGTCATGTCTAAAATGCACACAGCTGGTCTACTATAACTACCAGAACAATTTTGTATAGGAAGAAAAAACCATGCCATATCAAAGGCTTCTGTGCAAAACAGAATTAGCCATTATGGCTGGCACATGTTAGTCATGTGCCTACATCCTTCAGCCAAGAACAAAATGTGTTAGACAAGATACTTGTATTGTAAGTGATGGCAGACAAGCACATAAGTTGAGACTGAGCAGAATATTTATGTTAACCCTTCGACACATCTGCCCAACTGGGTAGTCTGGTTTCTGTTGTTAGTCTGTATTTTATGTTGGCACTGACTTTTAGTCAAGTTGCACCGCCTCCTAGAAAAGCACTTGGCTTTCGTTTTGAGAAACTGAAATATTGTACAGACCTGAAAGGGGAAACAGAAATAATCAAATAGGCCTAAAGGCTTCAAACTGAATAAATTGAAGCTTTTGTCTATGTAGTATCCATTGCTAGCCTAACACACATTGGCTGCTGTACTTGAAGGTTTGAGGTCCTGTGGATGCTGTTAATGTACACACATACACCACACAAACAATTATGTTATGATGTTCTAAATCACTTTTGTGTAACATCATAAAGTGAGTGGTATAACTGAGATTTACGTTAAGAATGAACATGAAGTTGTTAAATTCAACTGCGGACAGATATTATCTATGCTGACTGCCAGTTGTGGGTCAATAGTAATTTGAAGTAGACAACAACAAATTGCATGCTTCATCAATTTTTATTAGACGGGTACAGATAATGGGAATTGGTCCCAGGTCTTTAAAAGGGGCACCTTACACATCACATATTTATAGATAGCGTACATTAGCAGACAGTGACAGGTTGTTTTTCAATGCGAGAGTCTGTCAAAGGAATACCATGGCATGGCGTTTAGTTCTAAAAATGCAAACATTGTGAAGGCTAAACTAGAGTGATGAAGTAGAATAACATGTAGAATAACACTCTGAGAAACTGAAACATTATTTTATAGATTTTTATGCCCTCAACTTGATGTTGAGGAAAAATGTAGAAGTAGTATAGAAGAAATAGGTGCAACATAGTTGAAAGACTTAGATCAAAGCAAGAATGTTTTCCCATTAAAATAATAATGTCGTACGTGCTCTGGCTATAATTTAATACAATGTAGAAACAAATCCAATTTGTAGATTGTGGGCTTCTTCCCTTCTTTGCCGACAGGTACACTTCATCACTGGTTCCCCAAAAACCACATAAACTCAACCTGCCTCTGAAGACCAATCAGTAGCCCTGGATCTGTGCTGGGCCTGTGACAGACCTCTAGGCATCTGACATAAATACACCATGACAGACAGAAAGGCTGACATATGTGATGCACATGGCACTTACAACCAAAACTGAGGCTCATGGGCCACATCAATAACAATATCTCCAGCCAGTGGTATCTTTGCAAACCAGTACACTGTACCAACAACACAAAATAGATGCAATGCAACTGCACCCACTGCTAGACACGATACAGTTACTTTGCAAGGTAATTTTTCCCAGTGTTCTGTGGTCATGCATTTATGAATAAAAACAATGGACAAAGCTGTGTAGTGCGGGTTTATTAATTACAATACTTTGGCTTTAGTTTGACAACCACTTCTGAATGGATTTAAGAGTGTGTGACTCACTATTAATTCTGTTTATACGCATGACGCAACAGGACAATTGTTTTGTCCAGCTTAATGGTTAACCCTGGGACCAGTTTCTTCTTTGAATGTTATCATCACTGTCACTCCTTTCCATTTTACAGCAATGACAACTAAATAGTAAACATGACACACAGAAAAAAGTAGATCTAGTTCATGTGAAGTAAATACTGGTATCTTTAATTACTGTTTTACCTCCATTTTCATTCATTCGTTGTTGAAGTGTCTTGTTCCAGGGAACCTCAGCTGTGGTTCTGGAGGAGGGACACTCTTCTGCTTTACTGCCATATTACTCCAACCTGACTGTGGATCAAAATGGCTACCTTCCTGTCATAAGCTCTATTCTCTAACCTTTGTGCCACCACTGCTCCTACGTTGATCTGATCGCATCTAAAGCTTTATTAAGCAGCCATTGCCTGCAATGTGACATTGCCAATGTCAATGCTGCTAATATAAATGTTGTTATCTATTCTTACCACAGTAACTGATGACAACATTCTTTAGGTGTTGACAGCATTACTCTGTGAAATAAGATCCTGTTTAACAGTTGGGCTTTTATGGCAGTGCATTTAGCAGACTGTACTCGAGCAGACTGTACTCGATGTTACTTTGGTGTACGTCTCCCATTCAGTGGTGTTCTGGGCTCAAGGCCATATAAGTGTTGCAGTACTGTATGTCTCTTCTAATAAACAGAGAAAACCATTGTACACTATAAAAATTTTATAAGATGACACTAAACCTCTGGCATAAAATATATCAGACATCCATCCTATCCTAGTGTGGCAGCTGTTTCTGTGGGTTTGTTCTCTAGTTCCTCTGTCTGTTTCTTCACTCAGAGACACATAAACACAACAATGAAACCGGGTCAAGAACCACAATGGTTAGTCTAATTTCTAACTGATAACTTGATCAAACAAAGGGTAAAGGACCTTCTAGTCCAAACCAAATCAGAAAAAACTGTCAACATAGTCCAAAAACAGAGGTCAGTGCGGGTGGTCAGGGTTTATCAGTTTCTCAAGCTGTCACGCATTCCTGAAAAGGAAACCATGAAAGAGGGCTGCTATGGTTTAGTGATTCAAAATGCTATCAGCAGGGAGCACTTCTGACTGCAAGTGGTCTACCTGTCTGCCAAGATAACCTGACGGTGGACTGAATACAAGCCAGACCTGCTGGCCTCCCTCGCAGTGTTCAGAGATTAGGTCTGCCCTTGTTTCATGTTAATGCACATTGGCTCTTTCACCTGGGGCACAGCAGGTTACTCACATACATGCATCCACACAAATCTATACTGTAGATGTACTGTATCTATGGGTGTGTGTGTGCATTTCTCACTCAACACTCTCTCACTAGTGTAGGTCTATAACTAACAAGAAATTGTAGTACAGAAAAAGGCAAAAAATGTTTAAGATAATTAAGTACTGCCACAACAGTTTGTCCAATAGGGAGTTTAGTATATTTATGTCCCTTTGAGACATAAACACTGTTTGTCTCAAAGGGACACTTGCTCTGTTTGGGACTGTGAGCTGCACTTTATCAGAGCTGCTGAAGTTAACATTTGTGTGGATTTGTGCTGAGATCAAAAGTGTTTCAGTTACTTTCAGTTTCACGTGCAACATGCGGTACGTTACATCCAGCGGATTAAGAACGTAATGCACAGTAGAGTATAGGGGGGGTAGACTTCTCATTAAATGATGACATTCTCGTTATATTCTGCCTTTTCGCTGGACATGTCAAAACACAGATTTGTGGGAGAGATTATGAATGCGCAGAAAGTTTTGAACATGAGCAGAAAACCTGCTGAAACACAGGAGCTATAGTCCAGGAATTTATAACTAAATTAAAATTAATTAATTTATTATTGAGGTGAAAAGGTGCCACATGCACATTTAAAGAGGTTACCCAGACAAAGACAAAGAGGAGGAGAGACTAAATCAAGACTCAGCGGGGATGATATTACATGAGAAAAGTTGATCTACACGAGAACCAGATCTGAAAGCATCACAGAATGACTGAGAGCTACACTGCGTTCGATTCTGTTATAGTTAGGTTATAGATTTTGAATTGCCACCTGAATTTGTGTTTCCCTTTACATAAATAAAAAAAGATGACCATAAACTGGTGCAGAAAAAAAATCATCAGAATGCAACTGTTTCCAGTCAAAACTATAATGACTAGATAACAGATTGTTTATATTAGCAAAAAAAGCTCCAATGTGTGACTAATAATGAGTTAATATATATTCTATGCAGAGTAACTGCATTACAGCACATCTTATGCAGTCACCCAATAGCAACAGAACCACATACAGAATTCACATTCAAATAATCATTTCTCATGCATGCAAGGAAATGTAACTTTCAACAACTTACCTACCCATTTCCGTTTTTTATTCAATCAACTCTGCAGCAGCATTCGGCTAACCTGATGGATAACAACCCTTAACACTGACATGCAGTCCTAACTGGTAGCCTGTGCATACAAAGAAAAAACTAAAAAGCTGGAGAAAGAGAACCAGACTGTGCAACCTCAGTAAATTGACTGAGCTATATGTAAGCTCTCTACCCAGGCTGTAGACTGCCTCAGCGTAAATGATTTGATGAGAAGAAAAAACAGGCTTGGTATAGTGTTGTCTATTATGACCCACCTGCTGTAATCTTGCAGTGAAAAAAACACCATCCAGAAACAATGAGTGTAGACAATCACCAGCATTGCTATCATGGCTCTCATTAACTACTCTCATCTTGATTAACCCAGTTTATTAATTGGTCCCATCCGAATAGAATTCACATGACATGATTTTTATCTCTGCGTCTAAACTTGCGCAACACTTTATGAATCTGTTTATGACGTCATAATGGTACTGACATTATTTATGATGCAGCATGATAAAACTGTGGCAGTAGGGCAACAGCAACTTTGTCTGTATACATAAGATAAAAGGACTGCATTAATCTGAATGGGAGGCAGTTCTGAAGTAAAATGATTACTTGATTAAAATTTGCTCCCTGTGCTATATACAGTATCTGATTACACTATCTTACACTATCCTGGAAATATGGAAAAACTAGGGATGTAGCCGGAACCACTTTTTGTTATTCCAGTAACTGTACAGCAAATGGAGGCAAAAACAAAACAACATCGTTATCTGCTGCCTGAGGAAGTTTATGAGCAGGTGTGAAATAGCAGCTGTGTGGTGCAAGGATAGAAGAAAGAAGACGGAAGGACGAGGACCAGAAGGAGGACAGAGGAGGAGGGGGACAGACAGGCTCCACAGAGCTGTCTTGGCTCTCTCCATGCTGAGAAAACAATCCAGCCGGTGCTCATTAGCAGCTGGAGTTTCATTACCACAACAGTGGAGCCCGTTTAATGAACCCTCGATGAGAACATGCATCCTGCTTCCCCATTTAAGATCGGAGGTACTAGGTGACGTGACCCCACGGAGCACATTGAGTGCTCTTACTGCACATTCCAATGTTAGAACCACAAATGTCCTTTGCTGTGAACACAGATGGAGTATCAAATGAGACATTACAGAATACTGAGGAGAGACTAGTGATAATAAGTAAAAGGTTCAGAGGGTGGGGATAGCCTGGTGATAATAATTATAAATAGTTTTGACTGTCATCTCAGCTTGACACTGTACTCTAGCTGTTATTATTGTTGTTCTAATGATAGATACAGATGGCATTTCATTAACCATTTGACCAGTAGAGCTTAAGATTCTGCAATTCACCCCTGCGGGGCACAGTGGCTGTGCTATGAGGATCCTCAAGAGATGGGCATCAGATTAATGAAGATTCAATATTAAACAAGGGAAAAGACAAAAAACAAAGTTTCAGCTTCCCGCTATATATGCCACAGAAAAGGTCCCTGCTTTCCTAAATGGTAGATGGAGAGTGAAGGCTGTCTAAATATCATCAAATGTCCTATAAATTGGTAACAATGGGTCTTGATTACACAATTTGGCTTGGCGGTACACAATACAGCCAGTTTGTAAAACTGCTTATGCGTAACAGACCCATTGCATTCATTCTTTAGAGGAAGAAAATGTCCTCACGTCCCTCTCTTTCAGTTTCTCAATACAGTATCGTACTAAGAAAATAAGAATAATCTGACATTAGGTCTACTGTTTAATTGGCTTTTGTTTTGTAGTGTAAAAAGAAGTCACCAGAGGTTTCCTTTATTTGCAAAAACATTCCTTGCATGCCGCCTGACAGGACCACAGATATGGCTGTGATTTTGCATCAGATTACTTATCTTCTGATGAGATGTTTAAATATCAGAAATGAAAGCAACATTATGTAAGATGTGATTTTTAATATGTGATTTTTTTTAGAGGCAATTTGGCACCTCTACAGTTTCAGAGTGCAATTCACTTATACATTGCTGTCGCAAATATGGACAGCTATACACAGTCGACAACTTTGCTAACACAGCCAAACATCAAGCAAGTGCAACAACAAAAGCTCTAGCAAACAAGCTAATATTACTTACTGTTTCAAGCCCAGCCTTTTATATCACAAAGCTCTCGCCAATGACTGAAAGCCAGTCCAATATTTACTCTTGTTTGGTCTCTTGCTTTGTCACTCTATCTTTTTCTCTTCCTCACTTCCCCGACAACATCTTCATCTTCAGTGTCTTTACAGCCTCTGCCAGGATATCCATACTGAGTATATTGAGCTAGCTTCATTTTATAGCTAGCTTGCTGAAGAGTCTCTTGGTGTGTCAATTATATGTCATTTTGGCCCTACATTGTGCAAAAGTGATGCATTTGACAGCTAAAGACGCCTGTATTTACTAGTTTTCACAACAGTAACAATAATAGAGTGAATAGCACAAAGTATGGCATGGTCTCCAAAAGGTGTTAACAAATGAGTAACACACATTGCACAAGAAATGATAATGAAAGGTCGGATTACCACCAGTACAGTTAAAATAGAGACGTGAAAGAAATCCCACAGCCAGGTTTAAGTGGTGTAAAGCCACAGAATACTTAACAATATAAGTTGGGCCATAGGTTCAGCACTGACAAGATAATCAACACATGAAGGAACAGGTGTGTTGGGCCCGGGTCCCATAGGGGGGTGCAAGCAAAGCATAATCGTGGGAGAGGACGGGACGTGAGGTTCAGTCTTGATTGACAGAGACAGAGCTCCGTGACAACAGCTGAAACAATTTTGACAGGCAAACTGTTGGGCGCCTGTTGCAAATGCACGCAAACACAGATATACATAAACAAACATATATGCACTTGTATACACATAAGACATAATTAGAATGCACATTGCATTCACACACATGAAACGATCCGTCCTCAAAGACAGAGTTATGTGATATGGTTCGTCTGTGGGTCAAATGCATTTCCTTTCTTAGCCTAAAGCCCAGCCTGCTTGCACACAACGGAGAGAACTGGAAAGCTGACAGATCAACCAAAAAAGAACAAATGAATACATTAAAGCCACATGCAAGGTTTAATCATATCTGAGGATGGCCACAATGAAACACATACAAAAATCTGACATTCACCATTTTAGCCAAATCAGGGTATACACTGCCTAAAAAAAACACAAAAAGCCTCAGCTGCACTCAAGATGTGACTATTGATGTTAAGCATGGCTTTGAGACATCCAGAGAGGCATCCTTCAGCACAACCCCCAACAAAAAGCCCCTTTACATTTCCCAAAAACTCACTTAACTTGGACTAAATGTCACACAGTTGTCATGCTGCAAAACTTCCAACGGATTTTCTGACTCAGATTCTTCCGGCACTGGATCAACATTCCATGCTGACGATGACCTTGCTACAAAAGCTGCAACCTCAAACAACCATTGCGTCCTGTCTCAGAAGTTAGCAAAAAAAAAGTCAGCATTGTTTACCCCCTCTGAAGTAAGAGATAAGGGTAGAATAGGTTTCCTTTATTGACAAAAGAACAATATGTCCTCGTCACATGTGACACAATACAACAAATCCAGTGATGTAACAGCCAAACTCATACATTCTCCAAATAAAATGCACATCCTATCTGTGTGAATTTGTCCACATGGGAGAGAAAAGGAGAGGCATGTGTAGCTCTGTTCAAAAGCCTGTTGTCAGCTGTACATGGGCTTCATCCTACTCAGCTCGGTTATCCCAATTAGCCATCATTAGTCTGGAGTTTATATAGAGCCTAATTGTTGTACATAATTAGTTGAGTAAGTTGGATCATTCTGGTCATTTTTCAGCAGTTAACCTCTTTTACTTGCTAACTATATATGCGTTTCTCCATCATTGGGAGGGAGTGCACCAGAAGAATAATACAAGGCAAATTAAATTTCTAATCTCTCATTTTTGTGCCCTTTCTGTGTTTGAGACTGAAGCAGTTGGATAGTTCTCTACATTTTGTCATAGCAAAAAGATTCTCTGGAGTCTCAGTCAGTAGATCTGTCACATACTAGTCAGACAGTTAGGCCTGTTATATCGCTTCAAGAGTAATTTTAGCCTAGAACGAAATTAGAGAAGAGGCAGCACTAAGTACACAAGGTTAAAACAACCACAACAAGATCCCTTCTGTACACTACTACTACACAAGCGGTTTTGTTAACATTAAGCATACTCACCTTATTGGGAAGTAAGAGGGAGGCTGGAATGAGAATCTTTCGAAAACAGCACATGCATGTGAATGTGTATGTTTATGTACATGTGCCTAAAGGGGGATCTCAGGTCGCAGAGGGAGAAAATGCATAGGGAATAGTAGAAAGGTGTTGACTGATGGTAAGAAGGGGAAGGGGGGTGTTGTGCAACCTGCAGTAGGTTTG
>NW_024040275.1:0-34019 GCF_014851395.1 Micropterus salmoides | reverse complement strand
GTTCCACCAAACCTCTTCTGAAAAAGCCCAAACTTGATCCAGATGTTTTAGCCAACTATAGACCTATATCTAACCTTCCATTTCTCTCTAAGATCCTGGAGAAAGCAGTTGCTAAACAGCTGTGTGACTTTCTACAGAGCAAGTTTATTTGAGGATTTTCAGTCAGGATTTAGAGTTCATCATAGCACAGAGCAGCACTGCTGAAAATTACTAACGACCCCTCATTGCATCAGACAAAGGACTTGTCTCTGTACTGGTTTTATTAGATCTTAGTGCTGCATTTGATACCATTGACCATCAGATCCTATTGCAGAGACTGGAACATTTCATTGGCATTAAGGAACCGCTCTAAGCTGGTTTAAGTCCTATTTCAGATCGATTTCAGTTTGTACATGTTAACAATGACCCTCCATGCACCGCCAAAGTTAGTCATGGAGTTCCTCAAGGATCTGTCCTCGGACCAATCCGGTTCACTATATGCTTCCTTTAGGCAATATTATCAGGAAATATTCCATAAACTTTCATTGTTATGCAGATGATACTCAGTTATATCTATCGATCAAGCCAGATGAAACTAATCAGTTAGCTATACTTCAAATGTGCCTTCAGGATATTAAAACCTGGATGACCTGTAATTTTCTAATGTTAAACTCAGATAAAACTGAAGTTATTGTTCTGGGGCCCAAGCACCTCCGTGATGCATTATCTAAAGATATAGTTTCCATTGATGGCATTGCCCTGGCCTCCAGCACCACTGTGAGGAATCTTGGAGTTATCTTTGATCAGGACATGTCGTTTAAGTCTCACATTGAGCAAATTTCAAGGGCCGCCTTTTTGTCACCGACGTAATATTGCGAAAATCAGGAACATACTGTCTAAAAATGATGCAGAAAAACTAGTCCATGCATTTGTTACTTCTAGGCTGGATTACTGCAATTCCCTATTATCAGGCTGCTCGTAAAAGTCCATTAAGACTCTTCAGCTGATCCAGAATGCTGCAGTACGTGTTCTGACAGGAACCAGGAAAAGAGATCACATTTCTCCTGTCTTAGCTTCTCTGCATTGGCTTCCAGTAAAATCCAGAATAGAATTTAAAATCATTCTTCTCACATAGAAAGCTCTTAATGGTCAGGCACCATCTTATCTTAAAGAGATCATAGTACCTTACTACCCCACCAGAGCACTGCGCTCCCAGAATGCAGGGTTACTTGTGGTTCCTAGAGTCCCCAAAAGTAGAATGGGAGCCAGAGCGTTCAGCCATCAAGCTCCTCTCCTGTGGAACCAGGTTCCAGTTTGGGTTCAGGAGGCAGACACCATCGCCACATTTAAGAGTTGGCTTAAGACTTTCCTCTTTGATAAAGCTTATAGTTAGGGCTGGCTCAGGTGAGTCCTGAACCATCCCTTAGTTATGCTGCTATAGGCCTAGATTGCCAGGGGACTTCCCATGATGCACTGAGGTCCTCTCTCCTCTAATTCCTCTCCCTCTCTACGCAACCTCGTCCCATTAGTGCATGTTACTAACTCAACTACTCCCCTTTCCGGTAGTCTAGTGCTTTCTTGTCCCTCTCCTCTCTCCTCCTATCACTTCCTGCAGGTGTTTCTGGCTCTGGAGCTGTGTAGTCTGGATCTGTGGTTGCGAGTCACCTGCTGCCCCCGTGTTCCTGCTCGACACCCTCTGCTACAATTATTGTTACTAGTCTTATTGTTATTATTGTTATTATAATCATTAACATTACGATTATTATCATTAACACTACTATAAATATCAGTACACTTTTCATTTAGTCTATAGTATGTATCCCAAGCAAGCCACACACATATAGTAACATTACCTTTACTGTCTGTACCTCTGTGTGTATATTGTGTAGGCTGCCTCCCCCCCCCCCCCCCCCCCCTCTCTCTCTCTTCCTCGCTGTCCCTCCAATCCCTCTTCCTCTCTCTCTCTCTATCTCTCTCCTTCACCCCCAACCGGTCGAGGCAGATGGCCGCCCACCCTGAGCCATGGTTCTGCTGGAGGTTTCTGCCTCTTAAAAGGAAGCTTTTCCTTGCCTCTGTCGCCTAGTGCTTGCTCTTGGTGGGAATTGTTGGGCTTCTGTAAATAACATCACAGAGTACGGTCTAGACCTGCTCTTTTATGAAAAGCGCTGTGAGATAACTGTTGCTGTGATTTGGCGCTATATAAATAAAATTGAATTGAATTGAATAGTGTGGATAAAAATGTTTATAAATATTTTGTATATAAAATAAGAGAGCACATGCACTTACATAGTGGTGTGTCTAAAGATGGACAATTCATTGCTTATTGTCATTACCATCAGTAATTGGAAGGTGGAAATTAGCCAGTTTGTTTGCATATTCACTGGGTTACTTCAGAAAGTACATATGACCATTTTAAACAGGCACCTGTGATGTTCTGACAGGTAGGGGGCACCCAGATTTGAACTGGGGACCTCTTGAACTGCAGTCAAATGCTCTACCACTGAGCTACCCCCTCTGACAACTTTAGCCATTGCTCATTGATAGTCTGGACAAAAATGTTTATAAATGTTTTGTATATAAAGCAAGAGAGCACATGCGTGTGTTTAAACACGGACAATTTACTGCTTAGCATCACCACTGATACAAATGTGAAAACTGGCCAGTGTGTTTGCATGTTCAATGGGTTACTTCAGCAAGTACATATGACCATTTTAGACAGGCATCTGCGATGTTAGCACAGGTAGGGGGCACCCAGATTTGAACCTCTTGATCTGCAGTCAAATGCTCTACCACTGAGCTATACCCCCTCTGACAACAACATATCCATTTCTCATTAATACTGGCATGACAACCCAGAGTTGAGCGCAGGAGGCAGAGTCACAGTCTAACACACTTCTCTGCTCCTCCATTAATTTGTGAAAATCCTATAGTGACGGTGTCTGTCCCCCAACCATCGAAATGATTTAAATCAAAGGTAAACAGAAGAGGAGCTGTGCATAAAAACCTCATAAAAATTAAAACCACAAGAGCAATAGTGCAAACGAATAGGAGAGTTAAATGTGGAAACTTAAACATCAGATCTCTCTCTTCTAAAGGTGTACTAGTAAATGAACTAATATCAGATTATGATATCGATTTATTTTGTCTTACTGAAACCTGGCTGGGTGATGGAGAATATGTTAGCCTAAATGAATCCACCCCTCCCAGTCATATTAATGCTCACATTCCTCGAGGCACAGGCCGAGGAGGTGGAGTTGCAGCCATCTTCGACTCTAGCCTACTAATCAGCTCTAAACCTAAATTAAATTATAACTCATTTGAAAGCCTTGGTCTTAGTCTTTCACACCCAAGTTGGAAATCACTGCAACCAATTCTTTTTGTTATAGTGTACCGAGCACCTGGTCCGTACTCTGAATTCTTATCTGAATTTGCAGAGTTTTTGTCAACTTTAGTCCTTAAAACGGACAAAGTTATTATTGTAGGGGATTTTAATATTCATGTGGACGTTGAGAATGACAGCCTCAGTACTGCGTTTATCTCTCTGTTAGATTCCATTGGCTTCTCTCAGAGTGTTCATGAACCGACTCACTGTTTTAACCACACCCTCGACCTTGTTTTGGTATACGGTGTTGAAATTGAACATTTAATAGTGTTCCCACAGAATCTCTCTTTATCTGACCACTGTTTGATAACTTTTGAGTTTGTATTGCTGAACTACACGCCATTGGGCAAAATTTCTATACAAGATGTCTGTCTGATAGTGCTGTAGCTAAATTTAAGGATGCAATTCCATCAGCTCTAAATTCATTATCAAGTCACAACGTAACGGAGGACTCCTATGCTAATTTCAGTCCCTCCCAAATCGATCATCTTGTTGATAGTGCTGCAGGCTCGTTGCGAATGACACTCGACTCTGTAGCCCCTCTAAAAAAGAAAATAATAAAACAAAGACAGTTAGCTCCATGGTATAATACTGAAACTCGCTAATTAAAGCAAATATCGCGGAAACTTGAGAGGAGTTGGCGTTCCACCAAACCTCTTCTGAAAAAGCCCAAACTTGATCCAGATGTTTTAGCCAACTATAGACCTATATCTAACCTTCCATTTCTCTCTAAGATCCTGGAGAAAGCAGTTGCTAAACAGCTGTGTGACTTTCTACAGAGCAATAGTTTATTTGAGGATTTTCAGTCAGGATTTAGAGTTCATCATAGCACAGAGACAGCACTGCTGAAAATTACTAACGACCTCCTCATTGCATCAGACAAAGGACTTGTCTCTGTACTGGTTTTATTAGATCTTAGTGCTGCATTTGATACCATTGACCATCAGATCCTATTGCAGAGACTGGAACATTTCATTGGCATTAAGGAACCGCTCTAAGCTGGTTTAAGTCCTATTTATCAGATCGATTTCAGTTTGTACATGTTAACAATGACTCCTCCATGCACGCCAAAGTTAGTCATGGAGTTCCTCAAGGATCTGTCCTCGGACCAATCCGGTTCACTTTATATATGCTTCCTTTAGGCAATATTATCAGGAAATATTCCATAAACTTTCATTGTTATGCAGATGATACTCAGTTATATCTATCGATCAAGCCAGATGAAACTAATCAGTTAGCTATACTTCAAATGTGCCTTCAGGATATTAAAACCTGGATGACCTGTAATTTTCTAATGTTAAACTCAGATAAAACTGAAGTTATTGTTCTGGGGCCCAAGCACCTCCGTGATGCATTATCTAAAGATATAGTTTCCATTGATGGCATTGCCCTGGCCTCCAGCACCACTGTGAGGAATCTTGGAGTTATCTTTGATCAGGACATGTCGTTTAAGTCTCACATTGAGCAAATTTCAAGGGCCGCCTTTTTGTCACCGACGTAATATTGCGAAAATCAGGAACATACTGTCTAAAAATGATGCAGAAAAACTAGTCCATGCATTTGTTACTTCTAGGCTGGATTACTGCAATTCCCTATTATCAGGCTGCTCGTAAAAGTCCATTAAGACTCTTCAGCTGATCCAGAATGCTGCAGTACGTGTTCTGACAGGAACCAGGAAAAGAGATCACATTTCTCCTGTCTTAGCTTCTCTGCATTGGCTTCCAGTAAAATCCAGAATAGAATTTAAAATCATTCTTCTCACATAGAAAGCTCTTAATGGTCAGGCACCATCTTATCTTAAAGAGATCATAGTACCTTACTACCCCACCAGAGCACTGCGCTCCCAGAATGCAGGGTTACTTGTGGTTCCTAGAGTCCCCAAAAGTAGAATGGGAGCCAGAGCGTTCAGCCATCAAGCTCCTCTCCTGTGGAACCAGGTTCCAGTTTGGGTTCAGGAGGCAGACACCATCGCCACATTTAAGAGTTGGCTTAAGACTTTCCTCTTTGATAAAGCTTATAGTTAGGGCTGGCTCAGGTGAGTCCTGAACCATCCCTTAGTTATGCTGCTATAGGCCTAGATTGCCAGGGGACTTCCCATGATGCACTGAGGTCCTCTCTCCTCTAATTCCTCTCCCTCTCTACGCAACCTCGTCCCATTAGTGCATGTTACTAACTCAACTACTCCCCTTTCCGGTAGTCTAGTGCTTTCTTGTCCCTCTCCTCTCTCCTCCTATCACTTCCTGCAGGTGTTTCTGGCTCTGGAGCTGTGTAGTCTGGATCTGTGGTTGCGAGTCACCTGCTGCCCCCGTGTTCCTGCTCGACACCCTCTGCTACAATTATTGTTACTAGTCTTATTGTTATTATTGTTATTATAATCATTAACATTACGATTATTATCATTAACACTACTATAAATATCAGTACCACTTTTCATTTAGTCTATAGTATGTATCCCAAGCAAGCCACACACATTACCTTTACTGTCTGTACCTCTGTGTGTATATTGTGTAGGCTGCCTCCCCCCCCCCCCCCCCCTCTCTCTCTCTTCCTCGCTGTCCCTCCAATCCCTCTTCCTCTCTCTCTCTCTATCTCTCTCCTTCACCCCCAACCGGTCGAGGCAGATGGCCGCCCACCCTGAGCCATGGTTCTGCTGGAGGTTTCTGCCTCTTAAAAGGAAGCTTTTCCTTGCCTCTGTCGCCTAGTGCTTGCTCTTGGTGGGAATTGTTGGGCTTCTGTAAATAACATCACAGAGTACGGTCTAGACCTGCTCTTTTATGAAAAGCGCTGTGAGATAACTGTTGCTGTGATTTGGCGCTATATAAATAAAATTGAATTGAATTGAATAGTGTGGATAAAAATGTTTATAAATATTTTGTATATAAAATAAGAGAGCACATGCACTTACATAGTGGTGTGTCTAAAGATGGACAATTCATTGCTTATTGTCATTACCATCAGTAATTGGAAGGTGGAAATTAGCCAGTTTGTTTGCATATTCACTGGGTTACTTCAGAAAGTACATATGACCATTTTAAACAGGCACCTGTGATGTTCTGACAGGTAGGGGGCACCCAGATTTGAACTGGGGACCTCTTGAACTGCAGTCAAATGCTCTACCACTGAGCTACCCCCTCTGACAACTTTAGCCATTGCTCATTGATAGTCTGGACAAAAATGTTTATAAATGTTTTGTATATAAAGCAAGAGAGCACATGCGTGTGTTTAAACACGGACAATTTACTGCTTAGCATCACCACTGATACAAATGTGAAAACTGGCCAGTGTGTTTGCATGTTCAATGGGTTACTTCAGCAAGTACATATGACCATTTTAGACAGGCATCTGCGATGTTAGCACAGGTAGGGGGCACCCAGAGTTGAACTGGGGACCTCTTGATCTGCAGTCAAATGCTCTACCACTGAGCTATACCCCCTCTGACAACAACATATCCATTTCTCATTAATACTGGCATGACAACCCAGAGTTGAGCGCAGGAGGCAGAGTCACAGTCTAACACACTTCTCTGCTCCTCCATTAATTTGTGAAAATCCTATAGTGACGGTGTCTGTCCCCCGACCATCGAAATGATTTAAATCAAAGGTAAACAGAAGAGGAGCTGTGCATAAAAACCTCATAAAAATTAAAACCACAAGAGCAATAGTGCAAACGAATAGGAGAGTTAAATGTGGAAACTTAAACATCAGATCTCTCTCTTCTAAAGGTGTACTAGTAAATGAACTAATATCAGATTATGATATCGATTTATTTTGTCTTACTGAAACCTGGCTGGGTGATGGAGAATATGTTAGCCTAAATGAATCCACCCCTCCCAGTCATATTAATGCTCACATTCCTCGAGGCACAGGCCGAGGAGGTGGAGTTGCAGCCATCTTCGACTCTAGCCTACTAATCAGCTCTAAACCTAAATTAAATTATAACTCATTTGAAAGCCTTGGTCTTAGTCTTTCACACCCAAGTTGGAAATCACTGCAACCAATTCTTTTTGTTATAGTGTACCGAGCACCTGGTCCGTACTCTGAATTCTTATCTGAATTTGCAGAGTTTTTGTCAACTTTAGTCCTTAAAACGGACAAAGTTATTATTGTAGGGGATTTTAATATTCATGTGGACGTTGAGAATGACAGCCTCAGTACTGCGTTTATCTCTCTGTTAGATTCCATTGGCTTCTCTCAGAGTGTTCATGAACCGACTCACTGTTTTAACCACACCCTCGACCTTGTTTTGGTATACGGTGTTGAAATTGAACATTTAATAGTGTTCCCACAGAATCTCTCTTTATCTGACCACTGTTTGATAACTTTTGAGTTTGTATTGCTGAACTACACGCCATTGGGCAAAATTTCTATACAAGATGTCTGTCTGATAGTGCTGTAGCTAAATTTAAGGATGCAATTCCATCAGCTCTAAATTCATTATCAAGTCACAACGTAACGGAGGACTCCTATGCTAATTTCAGTCCCTCCCAAATCGATCATCTTGTTGATAGTGCTGCAGGCTCGTTGCGAATGACACTCGACTCTGTAGCCCCTCTAAAAAAGAAAATAATAAAACAAAGACAGTTAGCTCCATGGTATAATACTGAAACTCGCTAATTAAAGCAAATATCGCGGAAACTTGAGAGGAGTTGGCGTTCCACCAAACCTCTTCTGAAAAAGCCCAAACTTGATCCAGATGTTTTAGCCAACTATAGACCTATATCTAACCTTCCATTTCTCTCTAAGATCCTGGAGAAAGCAGTTGCTAAACAGCTGTGTGACTTTCTACAGAGCAATAGTTTATTTGAGGATTTTCAGTCAGGATTTAGAGTTCATCATAGCACAGAGACAGCACTGCTGAAAATTACTAACGACCTCCTCATTGCATCAGACAAAGGACTTGTCTCTGTACTGGTTTTATTAGATCTTAGTGCTGCATTTGATACCATTGACCATCAGATCCTATTGCAGAGACTGGAACATTTCATTGGCATTAAAGGAACCGCTCTAAGCTGGTTTAAGTCCTATTTATCAGATCGATTTCAGTTTGTACATGTTAACAATGACTCCTCCATGCACGCCAAAGTTAGTCATGGAGTTCCTCAAGGATCTGTCCTCGGACCAATCCGGTTCACTTTATATATGCTTCCTTTAGGCAATATTATCAGGAAATATTCCATAAACTTTCATTGTTATGCAGATGATACTCAGTTATATCTATCGATCAAGCCAGATGAAACTAATCAGTTAGCTATACTTCAAATGTGCCTTCAGGATATTAAAACCTGGATGACCTGTAATTTTCTAATGTTAAACTCAGATAAAACTGAAGTTATTGTTCTGGGGCCCAAGCACCTCCGTGATGCATTATCTAAAGATATAGTTTCCATTGATGGCATTGCCCTGGCCTCCAGCACCACTGTGAGGAATCTTGGAGTTATCTTTGATCAGGACATGTCGTTTAAGTCTCACATTGAGCAAATTTCAAGGGCCGCCTTTTTGTCACCGACGTAATATTGCGAAAATCAGGAACATACTGTCTAAAAATGATGCAGAAAAACTAGTCCATGCATTTGTTACTTCTAGGCTGGATTACTGCAATTCCCTATTATCAGGCTGCTCGTAAAAGTCCATTAAGACTCTTCAGCTGATCCAGAATGCTGCAGTACGTGTTCTGACAGGAACCAGGAAAAGAGATCACATTTCTCCTGTCTTAGCTTCTCTGCATTGGCTTCCAGTAAAATCCAGAATAGAATTTAAAATCATTCTTCTCACATAGAAAGCTCTTAATGGTCAGGCACCATCTTATCTTAAAGAGATCATAGTACCTTACTACCCCACCAGAGCACTGCGCTCCCAGAATGCAGGGTTACTTGTGGTTCCTAGAGTCCCCAAAAGTAGAATGGGAGCCAGAGCGTTCAGCCATCAAGCTCCTCTCCTGTGGAACCAGGTTCCAGTTTGGGTTCAGGAGGCAGACACCATCGCCACATTTAAGAGTTGGCTTAAGACTTTCCTCTTTGATAAAGCTTATAGTTAGGGCTGGCTCAGGTGAGTCCTGAACCATCCCTTAGTTATGCTGCTATAGGCCTAGATTGCCAGGGGACTTCCCATGATGCACTGAGGTCCTCTCTCCTCTAATTCCTCTCCCTCTCTACGCAACCTCGTCCCATTAGTGCATGTTACTAACTCAACTACTCCCCTTTCCGGTAGTCTAGTGCTTTCTTGTCCCTCTCCTCTCTCCTCCTATCACTTCCTGCAGGTGTTTCTGGCTCTGGAGCTGTGTAGTCTGGATCTGTGGTTGCGAGTCACCTGCTGCCCCCGTGTTCCTGCTCGACACCCTCTGCTACAATTATTGTTACTAGTCTTATTGTTATTATTGTTATTATAATCATTAACATTACGATTATTATCATTAACACTACTATAAATATCAGTACCACTTTTCATTTAGTCTATAGTATGTATCCCAAGCAAGCCACACACATTACCTTTACTGTCTGTACCTCTGTGTGTATATTGTGTAGGCTGCCTCCCCCCCCCCCCCCTCTCTCTCTCTTCCTCGCTGTCCCTCCAATCCCTCTTCCTCTCTCTCTCTCTATCTCTCTCCTTCACCCCCAACCGGTCGAGGCAGATGGCCGCCCACCCTGAGCCATGGTTCTGCTGGAGGTTTCTGCCTCTTAAAAGGAAGCTTTTCCTTGCCTCTGTCGCCTAGTGCTTGCTCTTGGTGGGAATTGTTGGGCTTCTGTAAATAACATCACAGAGTACGGTCTAGACCTGCTCTTTTATGAAAAGCGCTGTGAGATAACTGTTGCTGTGATTTGGCGCTATATAAATAAAATTGAATTGAATTGAATAGTGTGGATAAAAATGTTTATAAATATTTTGTATATAAAATAAGAGAGCACATGCACTTACATAGTGGTGTGTCTAAAGATGGACAATTCATTGCTTATTGTCATTACCATCAGTAATTGGAAGGTGGAAATTAGCCAGTTTGTTTGCATATTCACTGGGTTACTTCAGAAAGTACATATGACCATTTTAAACAGGCACCTGCGATGTTCTGACAGGTAGAGGGCACCCAGATTTGAACTGGGGACCTCTTGAACTGCAGTCAAATGCTCTACCACTGAGCTACACCCCCTCTGACAACTTTATCCATTGCTCATTGATAGTCTGGACAAAAATGTTTATAAATGTTTTGTATATAAAGCAAGAGAGCACATGCGTGTGTTTAAACACGGACAATTTACTGCTTAGCATCACCACTGATACAAATGTGAAAACTGGCCAGTGTGTTTGCATGTTCAATGGGTTACTTCAGCAAGTACATATGACCATTTTAGACAGGCACCTGCGATGTTCTGACAGGTAGGGGGCACCCAGAGTTGAACTGGGGACCTCTTGATCTGCAGTCAAATGCTCTACCACTGAGCTATACCCCCTCTGACAACAACATATCCATTTCTCATTAATACTGGCATGACAACCCAGAGTTGAGAGCAGGAGGCAGAGTCACAGTCTAACACACTTCTCTGCTCCTCCATTAATTTGTGAAAATCTTATAGTGACGGTGTCTGTCCCCCGACCATCGAAATGATTTAAATCAAAGGTAAACAGAAGAGGAGCTGTGCATAAAAACCTCATAAAAATTAAAACCACAAGAGCAATAGTGCAAACGAATAGGAGAGTTAAATGTGGAAACTTAAACATCAGATCTCTCTCTTCTAAAGGTGTACTAGTAAATGAACTAATATCAGATTATGATATCGATTTATTTTGTCTTACTGAAACCTGGCTGGGTGATGGAGAATATGTTAGCCTAAATGAATCCACCCCTCCCAGTCATATTAATGCTCACATTCCTCGAGGCACAGGCCGAGGAGGTGGAGTTGCAGCCATCTTCGACTCTAGCCTACTAATCAGCTCTAAACCTAAATTAAATTATAACTCATTTGAAAGCCTTGGTCTTAGTCTTTCACACCCAAGTTGGAAATCACTGCAACCAATTCTTTTTGTTATAGTGTACCGAGCACCTGGTCCGTACTCTGAATTCTTATCTGAATTTGCAGAGTTTTTGTCAACTTTAGTCCTTAAAACGGACAAAGTTATTATTGTAGGGGATTTTAATATTCATGTGGACGTTGAGAATGACAGCCTCAGTACTGCGTTTATCTCTCTGTTAGATTCCATTGGCTTCTCTCAGAGTGTTCATGAACCGACTCACTGTTTTAACCACACCCTCGACCTTGTTTTGGTATACGGTGTTGAAATTGAACATTTAATAGTGTTCCCACAGAATCTCTCTTTATCTGACCACTGTTTGATAACTTTTGAGTTTGTATTGCTGAACTACACGCCATTGGGCAAAATTTCTATACAAGATGTCTGTCTGATAGTGCTGTAGCTAAATTTAAGGATGCAATTCCATCAGCTCTAAATTCATTATCAAGTCACAACGTAACGGAGGACTCCTATGCTAATTTCAGTCCCTCCCAAATCGATCATCTTGTTGATAGTGCTGCAGGCTCGTTGCGAATGACACTCGACTCTGTAGCCCCTCTAAAAAAGAAAATAATAAAACAAAGACAGTTAGCTCCATGGTATAATACTGAAACTCGCTAATTAAAGCAAATATCGCGGAAACTTGAGAGGAGTTGGCGTTCCACCAAACCTCTTCTGAAAAAGCCCAAACTTGATCCAGATGTTTTAGCCAACTATAGACCTATATCTAACCTTCCATTTCTCTCTAAGATCCTGGAGAAAGCAGTTGCTAAACAGCTGTGTGACTTTCTACAGAGCAATAGTTTATTTGAGGATTTTCAGTCAGGATTTAGAGTTCATCATAGCACAGAGACAGCACTGCTGAAAATTACTAACGACCTCCTCATTGCATCAGACAAAGGACTTGTCTCTGTACTGGTTTTATTAGATCTTAGTGCTGCATTTGATACCATTGACCATCAGATCCTATTGCAGAGACTGGAACATTTCATTGGCATTAAAGGAACCGCTCTAAGCTGGTTTAAGTCCTATTTATCAGATCGATTTCAGTTTGTACATGTTAACAATGACTCCTCCATGCACGCCAAAGTTAGTCATGGAGTTCCTCAAGGATCTGTCCTCGGACCAATCCGGTTCACTTTATATATGCTTCCTTTAGGCAATATTATCAGGAAATATTCCATAAACTTTCATTGTTATGCAGATGATACTCAGTTATATCTATCGATCAAGCCAGATGAAACTAATCAGTTAGCTATACTTCAAATGTGCCTTCAGGATATTAAAACCTGGATGACCTGTAATTTTCTAATGTTAAACTCAGATAAAACTGAAGTTATTGTTCTGGGGCCCAAGCACCTCCGTGATGCATTATCTAAAGATATAGTTTCCATTGATGGCATTGCCCTGGCCTCCAGCACCACTGTGAGGAATCTTGGAGTTATCTTTGATCAGGACATGTCGTTTAAGTCTCACATTGAGCAAATTTCAAGGGCCGCCTTTTTGTCACCGACGTAATATTGCGAAAATCAGGAACATACTGTCTAAAAATGATGCAGAAAAACTAGTCCATGCATTTGTTACTTCTAGGCTGGATTACTGCAATTCCCTATTATCAGGCTGCTCGTAAAAGTCCATTAAGACTCTTCAGCTGATCCAGAATGCTGCAGTACGTGTTCTGACAGGAACCAGGAAAAGAGATCACATTTCTCCTGTCTTAGCTTCTCTGCATTGGCTTCCAGTAAAATCCAGAATAGAATTTAAAATCATTCTTCTCACATAGAAAGCTCTTAATGGTCAGGCACCATCTTATCTTAAAGAGATCATAGTACCTTACTACCCCACCAGAGCACTGCGCTCCCAGAATGCAGGGTTACTTGTGGTTCCTAGAGTCCCCAAAAGTAGAATGGGAGCCAGAGCGTTCAGCCATCAAGCTCCTCTCCTGTGGAACCAGGTTCCAGTTTGGGTTCAGGAGGCAGACACCATCGCCACATTTAAGAGTTGGCTTAAGACTTTCCTCTTTGATAAAGCTTATAGTTAGGGCTGGCTCAGGTGAGTCCTGAACCATCCCTTAGTTATGCTGCTATAGGCCTAGATTGCCAGGGGACTTCCCATGATGCACTGAGGTCCTCTCTCCTCTAATTCCTCTCCCTCTCTACGCAACCTCGTCCCATTAGTGCATGTTACTAACTCAACTACTCCCCTTTCCGGTAGTCTAGTGCTTTCTTGTCCCTCTCCTCTCTCCTCCTATCACTTCCTGCAGGTGTTTCTGGCTCTGGAGCTGTGTAGTCTGGATCTGTGGTTGCGAGTCACCTGCTGCCCCCGTGTTCCTGCTCGACACCCTCTGCTACAATTATTGTTACTAGTCTTATTGTTATTATTGTTATTATAATCATTAACATTACGATTATTATCATTAACACTACTATAAATATCAGTACACTTTTCATTTAGTCTATAGTATGTATCCCAAGCAAGCCACACACATATAGTAACATTACCTTTACTGTCTGTACCTCTGTGTGTATATTGTGTAGGCTGCCTCCCCCCCCCCCCCCCTCTCTCTCTCTTCCTCGCTGTCCCTCCAATCCCTCTTCCTCTCTCTCTCTCTATCTCTCTCCTTCACCCCCAACCGGTCGAGGCAGATGGCCGCCCACCCTGAGCCATGGTTCTGCTGGAGGTTTCTGCCTCTTAAAAGGAAGCTTTTCCTTGCCTCTGTCGCCTAGTGCTTGCTCTTGGTGGGAATTGTTGGGCTTCTGTAAATAACATCACAGAGTACGGTCTAGACCTGCTCTTTTATGAAAAGCGCTGTGAGATAACTGTTGCTGTGATTTGGCGCTATATAAATAAAATTGAATTGAATTGAATAGTGTGGATAAAAATGTTTATAAATATTTTGTATATAAAATAAGAGAGCACATGCACTTACATAGTGGTGTGTCTAAAGATGGACAATTCATTGCTTATTGTCATTACCATCAGTAATTGGAAGGTGGAAATTAGCCAGTTTGTTTGCATATTCACTGGGTTACTTCAGAAAGTACATATGACCATTTTAAACAGGCACCTGTGATGTTCTGACAGGTAGGGGGCACCCAGATTTGAACTGGGGACCTCTTGAACTGCAGTCAAATGCTCTACCACTGAGCTATACCCCCTCTGACAACTTTATCCATTGCTCATTGATAGTCTGGACAAAAATGTTTATAAATGTTTTGTATATAAAGCAAGAGAGCACATGCGTGTGTTTAAACACGGACAATTTACTGCTTAGCATCACCACTGATACAAATGTGAAAACTGGCCAGTGTGTTTGCATGTTCAATGGGTTACTTCAGCAAGTACATATGACCATTTTAGACAGGCATCTGCGATGTTAGCACAGGTAGGGGGCACCCAGAGTTGAACTGGGGACCTCTTGATCTGCAGTCAAATGCTCTACCACTGAGCTATACCCCCTCTGACAACAACATATCCATTTCTCATTAATACTGGCATGACAACCCAGAGTTGAGCGCAGGAGGCAGAGTCACAGTCTAACACACTTCTCTGCTCCTCCATTAATTTGTGAAAATCCTATAGTGACGGTGTCTGTCCCCGACCATCGAAATGATTTAAATCAAAGGTAAACAGAAGAGGAGCTGTGCATAAAAACCTCATAAAAATTAAAACCACAAGAGCAATAGTGCAAACGAATAGGAGAGTTAAATGTGGAAACTTAAACATCAGATCTCTCTCTTCTAAAGGTGTACTAGTAAATGAACTAATATCAGATTATGATATCGATTTATTTTGTCTTACTGAAACCTGGCTGGGTGATGGAGAATATGTTAGCCTAAATGAATCCACCCCTCCCAGTCATATTAATGCTCACATTCCTCGAGGCACAGGCCGAGGAGGTGGAGTTGCAGCCATCTTCGACTCTAGCCTACTAATCAGCTCTAAACCTAAATTAAATTATAACTCATTTGAAAGCCTTGGTCTTAGTCTTTCACACCCAAGTTGGAAATCACTGCAACCAATTCTTTTTGTTATAGTGTACCGAGCACCTGGTCCGTACTCTGAATTCTTATCTGAATTTGCAGAGTTTTTGTCAACTTTAGTCCTTAAAACGGACAAAGTTATTATTGTAGGGGATTTTAATATTCATGTGGACGTTGAGAATGACAGCCTCAGTACTGCGTTTATCTCTCTGTTAGATTCCATTGGCTTCTCTCAGAGTGTTCATGAACCGACTCACTGTTTTAACCACACCCTCGACCTTGTTTTGGTATACGGTGTTGAAATTGAACATTTAATAGTGTTCCCACAGAATCTCTCTTTATCTGACCACTGTTTGATAACTTTTGAGTTTGTATTGCTGAACTACACGCCATTGGGCAAAATTTCTATACAAGATGTCTGTCTGATAGTGCTGTAGCTAAATTTAAGGATGCAATTCCATCAGCTCTAAATTCATTATCAAGTCACAACGTAACGGAGGACTCCTATGCTAATTTCAGTCCCTCCCAAATCGATCATCTTGTTGATAGTGCTGCAGGCTCGTTGCGAATGACACTCGACTCTGTAGCCCCTCTAAAAAAGAAAATAATAAAACAAAGACAGTTAGCTCCATGGTATAATACTGAAACTCGCTAATTAAAGCAAATATCGCGGAAACTTGAGAGGAGTTGGCGTTCCACCAAACCTCTTCTGAAAAAGCCCAAACTTGATCCAGATGTTTTAGCCAACTATAGACCTATATCTAACCTTCCATTTCTCTCTAAGATCCTGGAGAAAGCAGTTGCTAAACAGCTGTGTGACTTTCTACAGAGCAATAGTTTATTTGAGGATTTTCAGTCAGGATTTAGAGTTCATCATAGCACAGAGACAGCACTGCTGAAAATTACTAACGACCTCCTCATTGCATCAGACAAAGGACTTGTCTCTGTACTGGTTTTATTAGATCTTAGTGCTGCATTTGATACCATTGACCATCAGATCCTATTGCAGAGACTGGAACATTTCATTGGCATTAAAGGAACCGCTCTAAGCTGGTTTAAGTCCTATTTATCAGATCGACTTCAGTTTGTACATGTTAACAATGACTCCTCCATGCACGCCAAAGTTAGTCATGGAGTTCCTCAAGGATCTGTCCTCGGACCAATCCGGTTCACTTTATATATGCTTCCTTTAGGCAATATTATCAGGAAATATTCCATAAACTTTCATTGTTATGCAGATGATACTCAGTTATATCTATCGATCAAGCCAGATGAAACTAATCAGTTAGCTATACTTCAAATGTGCCTTCAGGATATTAAAACCTGGATGACCTGTAATTTTCTAATGTTAAACTCAGATAAAACTGAAGTTATTGTTCTGGGGCCCAAGCACCTCCGTGATGCATTATCTAAAGATATAGTTTCCATTGATGGCATTGCCCTGGCCTCCAGCACCACTGTGAGGAATCTTGGAGTTATCTTTGATCAGGACATGTCGTTTAAGTCTCACATTGAGCAAATTTCAAGGGCCGCCTTTTTGTCACCGACGTAATATTGCGAAAATCAGGAACATACTGTCTAAAAATGATGCAGAAAAACTAGTCCATGCATTTGTTACTTCTAGGCTGGATTACTGCAATTCCCTATTATCAGGCTGCTCGTAAAAGTCCATTAAGACTCTTCAGCTGATCCAGAATGCTGCAGTACGTGTTCTGACAGGAACCAGGAAAAGAGATCACATTTCTCCTGTCTTAGCTTCTCTGCATTGGCTTCCAGTAAAATCCAGAATAGAATTTAAAATCATTCTTCTCACATAGAAAGCTCTTAATGGTCAGGCACCATCTTATCTTAAAGAGATCATAGTACCTTACTACCCCACCAGAGCACTGCGCTCCCAGAATGCAGGGTTACTTGTGGTTCCTAGAGTCCCCAAAAGTAGAATGGGAGCCAGAGCGTTCAGCCATCAAGCTCCTCTCCTGTGGAACCAGGTTCCAGTTTGGGTTCAGGAGGCAGACACCATCGCCACATTTAAGAGTTGGCTTAAGACTTTCCTCTTTGATAAAGCTTATAGTTAGGGCTGGCTCAGGTGAGTCCTGAACCATCCCTTAGTTATGCTGCTATAGGCCTAGATTGCCAGGGGACTTCCCATGATGCACTGAGGTCCTCTCTCCTCTAATTCCTCTCCCTCTCTACGCAACCTCGTCCCATTAGTGCATGTTACTAACTCAACTACTCCCCTTTCCGGTAGTCTAGTGCTTTCTTGTCCCTCTCCTCTCTCCTCCTATCACTTCCTGCAGGTGTTTCTGCATAGCTCATTGCATCAGACAAAGGACTTGTCTCTGTACTGGTTTTATTAGATCTTAGTGCTGCATTTGATACCATTGACCATCAGATCCTATTGCAGAGACTGGAACATTTCATTGGCATTAATGGAACCGCTCTAAGCTGGTTTAAGTCCTATTTATCAGATCGATTTCAGTTTGTACATGTTAACAATGACTCCTCCATGCACGCCAAAGTTAGTCATGGAGTTCCTCAAGGATCTGTCCTCGGACCAATCCGGTTCACTTTATATATGCTTCCTTTAGGCAATATTATCAGGAAATATTCCATAAACTTTCATTGTTATGCAGATGATACTCAGTTATATCTATCGATCAAGCCAGATGAAACTAATCAGTTAGCTATACTTCAAATGTGCCTTCAGGATATTAAAACCTGGATGACCTGTAATTTTCTAATGTTAAACTCAGATAAAACTGAAGTTATTGTTCTGGGGCCCAAGCACCTCCGTGATGCATTATCTAAAGATATAGTTTCCATTGATGGCATTGCCCTGGCCTCCAGCACCACTGTGAGGAATCTTGGAGTTATCTTTGATCAGGACATGTCGTTTAAGTCTCACATTGAGCAAATTTCAAGGGCCGCCTTTTTGTCACCGACGTAATATTGCGAAAATCAGGAACATACTGTCTAAAAATGATGCAGAAAAACTAGTCCATGCATTTGTTACTTCTAGGCTGGATTACTGCAATTCCCTATTATCAGGCTGCTCGTAAAAGTCCATTAAGACTCTTCAGCTGATCCAGAATGCTGCAGTACGTGTTCTGACAGGAACCAGGAAAAGAGATCACATTTCTCCTGTCTTAGCTTCTCTGCATTGGCTTCCAGTAAAATCCAGAATAGAATTTAAAATCATTCTTCTCACATAGAAAGCTCTTAATGGTCAGGCACCATCTTATCTTAAAGAGATCATAGTACCTTACTACCCCACCAGAGCACTGCGCTCCCAGAATGCAGGGTTACTTGTGGTTCCTAGAGTCCCCAAAAGTAGAATGGGAGCCAGAGCGTTCAGCCATCAAGCTCCTCTCCTGTGGAACCAGGTTCCAGTTTGGGTTCAGGAGGCAGACACCATCGCCACATTTAAGAGTTGGCTTAAGACTTTCCTCTTTGATAAAGCTTATAGTTAGGGCTGGCTCAGGTGAGTCCTGAACCATCCCTTAGTTATGCTGCTATAGGCCTAGATTGCCAGGGGACTTCCCATGATGCACTGAGGTCCTCTCTCCTCTAATTCCTCTCCCTCTCTACGCAACCTCGTCCCATTAGTGCATGTTACTAACTCAACTACTCCCCTTTCCGGTAGTCTAGTGCTTTCTTGTCCCTCTCCTCTCTCCTCCTATCACTTCCTGCAGGTGTTTCTGCATAGCTCATTGCATCAGACAAAGGACTTGTCTCTGTACTGGTTTTATTAGATCTTAGTGCTGCATTTGATACCATTGACCATCAGATCCTATTGCAGAGACTGGAACATTTCATTGGCATTAATGGAACCGCTCTAAGCTGGTTTAAGTCCTATTTATCAGATCGATTTCAGTTTGTACATGTTAACAATGACTCCTCCATGCACGCCAAAGTTAGTCATGGAGTTCCTCAAGGATCTGTCCTCGGACCAATCCGGTTCACTTTATATATGCTTCCTTTAGGCAATATTATCAGGAAATATTCCATAAACTTTCATTGTTATGCAGATGATACTCAGTTATATCTATCGATCAAGCCAGATGAAACTAATCAGTTAGCTATACTTCAAATGTGCCTTCAGGATATTAAAACCTGGATGACCTGTAATTTTCTAATGTTAAACTCAGATAAAACTGAAGTTATTGTTCTGGGGCCCAAGCACCTCCGTGATGCATTATCTAAAGATATAGTTTCCATTGATGGCATTGCCCTGGCCTCCAGCACCACTGTGAGGAATCTTGGAGTTATCTTTGATCAGGACATGTCGTTTAAGTCTCACATTGAGCAAATTTCAAGGGCCGCCTTTTTGTCACCGACGTAATATTGCGAAAATCAGGAACATACTGTCTAAAAATGATGCAGAAAAACTAGTCCATGCATTTGTTACTTCTAGGCTGGATTACTGCAATTCCCTATTATCAGGCTGCTCGTAAAAGTCCATTAAGACTCTTCAGCTGATCCAGAATGCTGCAGTACGTGTTCTGACAGGAACCAGGAAAAGAGATCACATTTCTCCTGTCTTAGCTTCTCTGCATTGGCTTCCAGTAAAATCCAGAATAGAATTTAAAATCATTCTTCTCACATAGAAAGCTCTTAATGGTCAGGCACCATCTTATCTTAAAGAGATCATAGTACCTTACTACCCCACCAGAGCACTGCGCTCCCAGAATGCAGGGTTACTTGTGGTTCCTAGAGTCCCCAAAAGTAGAATGGGAGCCAGAGCGTTCAGCCATCAAGCTCCTCTCCTGTGGAACCAGGTTCCAGTTTGGGTTCAGGAGGCAGACACCATCGCCACATTTAAGAGTTGGCTTAAGACTTTCCTCTTTGATAAAGCTTATAGTTAGGGCTGGCTCAGGTGAGTCCTGAACCATCCCTTAGTTATGCTGCTATAGGCCTAGATTGCCAGGGGACTTCCCATGATGCACTGAGGTCCTCTCTCCTCTAATTCCTCTCCCTCTCTACGCAACCTCGTCCCATTAGTGCATGTTACTAACTCAACTACTCCCCTTTCCGGTAGTCTAGTGCTTTCTTGTCCCTCTCCTCTCTCCTCCTATCACTTCCTGCAGGTGTTTCTGCATAGCTCATTGCATCAGACAAAGGACTTGTCTCTGTACTGGTTTTATTAGATCTTAGTGCTGCATTTGATACCATTGACCATCAGATCCTATTGCAGAGACTGGAACATTTCATTGGCATTAAAGGAACCGCTCTAAGCTGGTTTAAGTCCTATTTATCAGATCGACTTCAGTTTGTACATGTTAACAATGACTCCTCCATGCACGCCAAAGTTAGTCATGGAGTTCCTCAAGGATCTGTCCTCGGACCAATCCGGTTCACTTTATATATGCTTCCTTTAGGCAATATTATCAGGAAATATTCCATAAACTTTCATTGTTATGCAGATGATACTCAGTTATATCTATCGATCAAGCCAGATGAAACTAATCAGTTAGCTATACTTCAAATGTGCCTTCAGGATATTAAAACCTGGATGACCTGTAATTTTCTAATGTTAAACTCAGATAAAACTGAAGTTATTGTTCTGGGGCCCAAGCACCTCCGTGATGCATTATCTAAAGATATAGTTTCCATTGATGGCATTGCCCTGGCCTCCAGCACCACTGTGAGGAATCTTGGAGTTATCTTTGATCAGGACATGTCGTTTAAGTCTCACATTGAGCAAATTTCAAGGGCCGCCTTTTTGTCACCGACGTAATATTGCGAAAATCAGGAACATACTGTCTAAAAATGATGCAGAAAAACTAGTCCATGCATTTGTTACTTCTAGGCTGGATTACTGCAATTCCCTATTATCAGGCTGCTCGTAAAAGTCCATTAAGACTCTTCAGCTGATCCAGAATGCTGCAGTACGTGTTCTGACAGGAACCAGGAAAAGAGATCACATTTCTCCTGTCTTAGCTTCTCTGCATTGGCTTCCAGTAAAATCCAGAATAGAATTTAAAATCATTCTTCTCACATAGAAAGCTCTTAATGGTCAGGCACCATCTTATCTTAAAGAGATCATAGTACCTTACTACCCCACCAGAGCACTGCGCTCCCAGAATGCAGGGTTACTTGTGGTTCCTAGAGTCCCCAAAAGTAGAATGGGAGCCAGAGCGTTCAGCCATCAAGCTCCTCTCCTGTGGAACCAGGTTCCAGTTTGGGTTCAGGAGGCAGACACCATCGCCACATTTAAGAGTTGGCTTAAGACTTTCCTCTTTGATAAAGCTTATAGTTAGGGCTGGCTCAGGTGAGTCCTGAACCATCCCTTAGTTATGCTGCTATAGGCCTAGATTGCCAGGGGACTTCCCATGATGCACTGAGGTCCTCTGTCGGGTCGGAAATAAGGACCGGCCGGGCCAGTAAAAGACCTGGTCCTTACCCTAACCAACGTAATAAACTCAATAAAATTACTCTATTAGATTTCTTCTTTAGTCAAAAGACGGCGTAGTCAAAAACTTCACTGGAGACGGTCAAGAGTCGGTGCAAAAGAGTTTATTCCAATAAAGGACAGATAAACCCGAGCAACATCCCTGCAGGTCTCAGGATGGAACCGAGTTGGTGGTCAGCGAACATCGCCTTATATTCACCTTAAGCTCCACCTTGTCCCTCCCTTCAGGTGGGCGTTACATCTTAACTCCTCCTATGGTGTTCGCTGACCATTCCTCCCCTTTGGTGGACTTCTTATCCTCTACTGCCATCTAGTGGCCTTTTTCTTGTACTGTTTTACCAAATTAACCCTTTCATTAATGTTACAATTTCCACTTTTTAGCTGTTATTATATGTAACTATTGTTACCATTTATCTCTCTTTATATTTTTTACATTACTGGATTAGAAAATCCACCAATATGTTTCAACTTCAGTCCCACCGTATTTTTTAAAAGTTATACAGGCATAGTTTGACACCATTAAAACTTAAACACTTACAATCGTATTTTTTAAAAGAATTGATAAGGAATAACATATTTCATACATGTATAACGTGATTCAATGAACAATTACATGATTTAGCAATGCCAACCATGAGAGTGCTTTGTCTCATACAAGTTAACTTTCAGCAGCGCAGAGCTTGGTTGCATGCAGTACCTAGCCGTACCAGTTGCCATAAATCATAACATGTCATGATCTCATTCTTGGCTTCAGTTCGCGATGATCTCAGCCCTGGCGTACGTGACTTACTGCATGTGCCTTGCTTCTAATGAGCGGGTTACGGTTGGCTAGGTTTTGCCTGCGCGGCCTGAGCAGCTCCTCTGCTCATTAAAAGCACACGTTCATGAATACACAGAGTATAGGAATAATGTATGGTAAACACACAGAATATAAGAATAAAATATGAGTTTAAACTCACTCTTTGAACACTCAGTAGGTATACACTCAGTAGTAAGCACTCAGTAGTAAAACACTCAGTAGTCAGACTTCACACTAAAAGAATACTCAGTAGTGAAACACTCAGTAGTTATAACATATTGCAAACCATTGATAATGTGTATAAATATAGAAAAAGAACCTAACAATCAATCTAGGATTTAGGCCTTATGCAATCAATCTAGGCTTAAGGCCTACATGATCTTCAGGCCCACATGAGTTAGGCCTTATTCACATGATCTTTAGGCCTACATGATTTAGGCCTTATTCAACACTTCCCTCCTTTGCGGCTGTGAGGCCGCACATTCAGTCACCTACACTGTAATGCACAGATAAATGGGACCTACTATCCCGTGATTACTGGTTCAACACGTAGATAGCACACTAATGAGCTGAATACGTGGATCCTCCAGCTTGACTTGTGTTGTGCAGCATTTTGGCAATGTACTAAGTGAAGTAGTGCTTTTGAATCATGGGGTGTCACTGAAACTTAAGTTTCAAGGCCATGTTAAGTGTGGATTAGGTGACAATAAAAGTACCACCCATGATCTGTGGTTCAACACATATCTGCATCCGGATCCAAACAGCACTTGTATCTTAATACGAGAAATAAGGAAAATGTAAATCAAATATGTCCTTGTTCTGGTCAAGGGGAATCATTGACATTAGAGTGCCTACCGCCCGAGACTCAGCGGTTCAACATGTGTACAGGTGTGCACAAGGATCCAGGACCTTATATAAACATGTGTACTAGTTACTTTGGCGTGTGCTGTTTTTTGGGCTATCATAAGTTTAAGCAAGCTCAAAACTTCCGTGCATGAAATGATTATGTGCGTGAGCTGTTTTTTTGCTATAATATGTTGTGCAAGCATAAATCGACTACATATAACAAACAAATACATATAAAACTTCCAGTGATGAGACTAAAAATGTCCATCCCTAGAGGAACAGTTACTTCATTTGGACGATGTACATTGCTGTTTCCAGTTGCTCACAGCGTTTCTCCAGTTGCTCACAGCGTGTCTGCAGTTGTTCACAGCGGGTTTGTAGGGTGTTACAACATTCTCTCAAGAGTTGAAGGTCGTGTTGCTTGGCGGGTGCTCTGCGAAGTTGTCCCGTCTGCTGACGGAGTCTTGTTGCTATGCGGCCCAAAGCTCGGCGTCTGTCTTTCCTGCGGGCGGCGATTTGAGCAGGCTGCATCTCACTCAGGAGTTGGTTGAACTCTTGCAGAGGCATCTTACCCCAATAATCAGGATCCCCATCAGTGGTGGCTGGGGAAACGTTCCCTGGAGTGGAATCATCTGGTGCTTGTGGTGTTGGAGATGCAGAATCATTAGGTGTGTGTGGTGTTGTAGATGTAGAATCATCAGGTGCTTGTTGTGTTGTAGATGTGGAATCATCAGGTGTTTGTTGGGTTGTAGATGTGGCAAGGGAATAGGCCAGGATTCGTGCACTTCGTCTAAGGGGTCGTATCTCCTCCGGGAAGTTGTGTTGCTCATCGCGTGGTGCGTCGTCATCGCCTGGCTGTTGAGGAGAATGAACTGTGGGAGATTCCCATGGCAGTGGCATTGGAGCCTGTGGTCTTGGATCCGGCGTGGTTGGACTATATTGATGTATGGAGTCCGTAGAATATCCATCAGTGAGGCTCATATCTGAGGTGTGTGGGGAGGCTGAGCGTGGACGTGTGTCAGCAGAGGCGTGAGGTCCTTGTTGCTCCGTGATCCCCATTGCAGCTTGTCCTGCTGCCAGGTCGGCTAGTGGTACCAATGGATTGTATGGATCCGCAACTTGACTTGGTGCATCTTCCCCCTCTCTGTCTCGGCATCTAAACTTCACGAAACGCTGTAGACTGGGTAGAGAACGTGGTATTGCATGCCAATCAGGGGGTGGAGTTTCTTGTGCATCAAGGAGCTGAAGTGATCCCTCTGAGGTCATAAAGAGATTCTGATGAGCTTCCTGCTGTGTAAGCCATTCTCTGACATGACGACATGGTTGGGATGTCACGTCCCCTGGTTCATCAATGCGACGTGGAGGTGCAACTTGATTCCAGTTAACCGGTGGGTTTGGTGGTTGTGAGTGTGGTGGAACTGGCGCTGTCCACATCTGGTCTGAAGAGTGTGGCGTTGGTTGAGTGAGTAGTTGCCTTAGCATGGATCCTGGGGGTGGTTGCAGCCCAAACCCTCCTTGGGTCGGCATAACTGGCGGCCATGACCCTGACGTTGATGGCAGCGCACTGTTAGGTTCCATGGTAGACCATGAGTATGGAGGTGGCAGTGGACGCTCCTCATGCACCGACTGTGCAGTGAATCCTGTGCTGGCTAGAGTAATCTGATAATTGCTGAGCAATGGTGGCCTGGGTTGAGGTTGTGGCCCTAGTGTATAATTCTGGCTTCTCCAGTACTCCCAACTTTCCTGACTCTGCCCTAACTGAGGGGAATAATTCGGTTGGTTGCCTGCTCCGGCATTTCCTTGTCCTTCAGCCATGTTTGTATCTATTAAAAGAATAACAGACAGTTAGTCCTCTACTGGCACAACGTTATGTTTTGGGCAGGCTCGGTATTTAGTAGTGGGTTTCTTTCCTGTGTGTATGAGACGTAGACACAAGTGTCGTCCATGCATTGACTCACATTTTTCTGACAATTGCCTAAAATGATCACTGCCCTGTCTTGTCAATGCTGGGTAGGTTGTAAACAGAGTTGTGGTACCTGCCTGAATGCTAATTACTTCCTTCTCTGTTGTGGTAACTAGGGGCATGCAATAGGTCTTATTTACTAGCTCGTAGGTATATGACAGCTTTAGCTTGCTACATCTTATGACTAATCCTGTAGCTTCCTGATATACTCTTGTAGTCCATCTTTCACAACAAACAGCAGTTAAACAAAATCTGTAGGGTGGAGGCAACAAGGGGTAATCTTTAGACTGAACTGACGTGTAATAGTGTTGTAATTTTGTTTTGGAGTTTGCTAGTGTTACCGGTCCATATGGTAACATGTCTAAAAGGGGTTGTAGTTTTCATTATATTGTTGGGCTTTCCCTCTATTTCTCCTACCTGGTCTATTTCTACTTCGTTTTGGTTTTTGGTTGTCTGCCATTTTGATTCAATTTATTCCTGAATTTGCCAAATGTCCTGATCCATGATGATGTACTCATTCTCACTCAAAGGTGGTCTAGGTGGTGCGGATGGAATTGCCGGGTTTTCGTATGCTGATGAAACTTCCCTCCCGACTTTTATGGGCCTCATCTCTATCCCTACATCCACATCATTGTAGATGTGGAGCGGATATTGTCCTACAACTAATGACATCATTCTGCCTATCATGATCCTGATCAAAGGGAATACACAGCACATGATCACCATAGCTATCAAAATTAATGAGCCAACTACCATTCCTATTGTTTGGAGAATTTTGATCCAGGACATGTTCTGAAACCACTCCCATATGGATGTCTGTTTCGTGTTCCAATTTGAGTGTTTAACCTGTTCATCCCTCATTTGTTTTAGTGATTCCAAAAGCTTAGTAAGATTCCCTTCTTGTCCTGTGTTCATGGATATTACTGTGCAGCACTCATCTCCGAAGTATTTACATACACCCTGTTCTTCTGCTAACATTGTATCTAGTACGAACCTGTTCTGTATCGCCATCAGTGATGTAGTATGTAGTTGCTCACGGACAGTTTCTATGGCTGAGATTGTCCAATTTACGTATCTTTGATGATTCCACCAAAGATAGGATATCCAACGACTGTTTCGCGCTATGTATTGTGCATTTATGGCTTGGCCAAGTAGGGGAACTGACCCTGCTATTTGTCCTGATACAATCCAATCTTCTCCTATCGCTCGATGGTCTGACGGCACACCACGTGGCTCCTGATTCCAAGCTATATACACCTTGTCTTCTTTTTCAAGCTTCAAGCTCCTAGCCATACGTTTTGATTCTGCTATGTTTTCTTGACTGAGCACTGTTATCTGTCCTGTTACCATGACTGGAGCACATATCCCAGTCCAATGTGGTGGCAGCTTTACTTTCAAGCGATCGCTGTCATCACATAACCAGAAAACGTCTGCTATAGCATACGTGCCTCCACCTAGGAACGGTATGGGGATGTCGGTATCACTCTGATTTCGCCGAACTCTAAATGGAGCGTAATCTGTCACCACCTGTTGGCATTGAAACTTAGCTTTAGCAGTTGTATCGCATTTATCGTGTGCAAGTACTGATCTGCCATTCTCTACTTTTCGCTTGCGGTGACATTGTACTTTAGCGTCTGGTCCATTAACCATCATAGTCTTAGTGTCTACTATGCAAAATGGGAATACTGTGCTTTCATTTCTGACGGCCGTCTGTGGTACCCAATGTTCCAATAAAGGGTCCATGTAGGATGGACAATTAGTTCTATTCTGTGACCATCCATCAAGTTTCTTTGCCATCATTCTTAGCATGCAATAAGCAAAACAATCATTGCGGTGTTGGCACGCATCAAAACTTATGGGCAATATTTGAGGGACTCTCCTGCCATTGTAACAGGCTATGCAGGACTGAGAGCTAACCTGCTGAGCAGAATATTGTAGCCATTGACGAAACATATTTTCTCCCTGTATCATGGGTTTTACTCTCGGTGTGGTTCTAGTCTGTTGTATACTGGACTTGGTCTTCTGTAATACCCTGGGTTGTCGTTCATTAGGCCTCAATGTTGCTTTTGACTGATCATCTGCCAGTCCCCTTCGTTGCTGGCGTGGCTGGGACTTAATCAGCTTTCGGGCTAGTTGCCTATCTACAGTTGTTCCTGTCACCTCATCTGTACACCTGTTGGAACTACAGCTTGCCGTTATTGCCACCACTCCTTCAGCTTCGCATTGTTTGTCAGCTGGCTGGTTTTCTAATATGTGACCTCCTGGTCCTTGAGTCAGAATCTTTTTTAGCGTGGTTGTTCTTACATAAGTCAAATTTAGTTTGTCACTTTTTGGCCATTTACCTTCCTGCACCGCTACTGTTGCTACTGCTAGTGCACATTCAATCATCTGTCCCTGTCTCGGGGGACCGTTCTCTTTCTGAGGAATCATATCTGGAATCTGACATGCTAGTAGTACTAGGACTGCTGTCACTGCTATCCACATCACCAGCTGTCTGTCCTGGAGTTTCTGTCTGTCCCTCTTCTGGGTCTGTTTCTTCGGGTTCTGTTTCTGATCTCGCATAGGGACTGTCTCGCTCTGAACCTGATTCTCCTTCTGCTCCTGTTTCATGTCCTGTTTCTGGGCCGCTTTCTGTCGGACTTGCGTATGTACCCGAACCTGTACATGACCTTGGGGTTGCTCTTGTACTGGAACCTGAATCTGACCCTGGTCCTGACTCTGTGATTGGGCTTGGTGTTGGTCTTGGGATTGTGTCTGCGTAGGGACTTGGTAGTAAGCTTGGCGGGGTTTCTGCAGTTCCTTGTTCTGCTCTATCTCCTTCTGAACCTGAGTCACCTGATTCTTCTGATTCATGGATGTCTCTATCTGATCCTGACTGTCCTGCTGAATCAAGGGGTGTACTATCTGCATCTGTGACATCTTCTCTTGGAGGTAAGGATCCACTACTGGTTGCGCTGTCACTGGTTCGTCTAATGCTGGTCCGTCTGGCGGCCAGTCTGTCGGATCGTCTCTCCCCCTGCAGGGCGGGCTCACCGCTCCTTTGTCTGTCTCCCTCTGGGCTCTGGGATCGTCTAGCTCCCTGCGGGGCGGTGTCACCGTCCCCATCGGATCCCGTGTGCCTTCCTCCTCTGACTGCCTCAGTTGCTCCTTCTGGCTCATTTGCTCTGCAGCAGTGGTTTAGATGGAACCAAACGTTCTTACCTTCTACTTTTAAGGCTGATGGTGTGGCAAGGACAACTTTAAATGGGCCTTCTCGTCTGGGTTGGTTCCACTTTCTTTTGAACACCTTGACGTACACCCACTCACCAGGGCGTATTGTTTGTTGGCGCTCTGGTATGGCAGCGTCTCTTTCCTCAGTGGCTCCTTTGACCTGTTGGAAGATAGTTCTGTGGATTCTAGTTAAATGCTGGACATAACTTGAAAACTCATTTTCTAACTGTTCAAGAGATGGCCCTTCATATGGACCTCTCAAGTATGGGACAGGCATTGGCCTCCCAGTGCACATTTCATGCGGTGTTAGATGCGTTATTCTGTTAGTTTGCGATCTCATTGCCATTAGTGCTAGCGGAAGAGCATCTATCCATTTTAACTTACCTCTGCTGTCCTCTATTATTTAGCTAGTTTTGCTTTCAAAGTTCCGTTAGCTCGTTCCACTGTCCCTTGTGATTGTGGATGATATACACACCCAAATCTTTGTTTAATGCCCAACATTTGGAGCATTGTCTTTATGACCTGTGCTACAAAGTGTGGTCCGTTGTCTGAACTGATCTTGTCTGGTAAGCCGAATCGTGGAAAAACTTCCCTGCATAAGAACTTTGCCACTGACTTATAGTCCGGGCTGGCGTTGGTGTTGCTTCAATCCATCTACTGAATCTGTCAACTACTACTAGGATATACCTCATTCTGTTCACCCTCTCTGTCATGTCTACATAGTCTATTATAAGATGTCTAAACGGACCATCTGGCGCTGGTATGTGAGCCAGAGGGGCTGAGAATGACTTTCTTGTGTTGAAAAGAGCGCAACCCTGACATTCGTTCAATGTCCTATCTACGGTGGCTGCCAGATATGGTGACCACCATACTGCCTGTATGCGCCTAAGTACCTGTCCCCTGGAACAATGATCTGGTCCGTGAGCGTTCCTTATAGCAAAGCGTGTTAAACAAATAGGCAGCACAAAATGGCCATGTGGACCCCTCCATAATCCTTTCTGGGGTCCATCCTCAGTTACTTGTCTGGCCCCTTTCTTTAGCCACATGGACTTCTCATACACGTCAGCTGCTTCTTGTGCTGCAATGAGAGATGACAAATTTGTAAGTGGTTCACAATCCTCAACTGCTACCATTGGACCCATAACTTCTCCTACTGCGGCTCGTTTAGCAGCTTCATCTGCCTGGTTGTTACCTCGAGCTATCAGAGTGTCTGTTTTTTGATGTGCTGGACACTTTATAATTGCTACTGCGGTTGGTTCATGGATGCTTCTAATAATGCAGAGACGGCTTCTCCATGTATTACCGGAGTTCCATCTGCTCTGCAGAACCCTCTCTGTTTCCAAGTGTTGCCATGTACATGACACACTCCATATGCATAAGCTGAGTCTGTGTATACATTCAAACGCTTTCCCTTTGCCAGCTTACAGGCTGCTGTCAGAGCCTTGATTTCTGCTAACTGTGCTGAACATGGTTGAGGCACACTGGTGGTTTGAACGTCTGTGAAGGTATGTCTTTGTTTAGCTGTACCACTGCATATCCTGCATGATTACCTGTGGCGTCTCTGAAACAAGAGCCATCAACAAAGAATGTCAAATCAGCTGGGATTGGTTGATTATGCAAATCCTCGCGTATTCTCATGAACGTGTCTGTTACCTGTATGCAGTCATGTGGTGTTCCATCTACTGGCAGCACCATACGTGTTGCTGGATTCACTATGTTGCACCGTTGGATAGTGAGTTCTGGTGCAGACAGGATGACTTCGTATCCTGTTTTCCTAGCTTGGGTTAGAACAAATCGAGGACTGGTGAGCAGAGCATGCAATTGATGAGACGTATACAAAATCACTGGATGTCCCATTGTCAAGGAAGAAGCTTTTTGGAATGCAAAAACTGCTGCTGCCAATCCCTGATAACACGGTGGCAGTCCCATCTCAATGTTATCCAGTTTTGTACTGTAATATGCCAGTGGTTGTTTACCTGTTGGTGTGTCTTGCATTAGCACGGCACTCGCAAACCCTGATCTCTCAGCTACATACAGATGGAATGGTTTAGAATAGTCTGGATTGCCCAGTGCTGGAGCAGAACGCAAATCCTGTTTTAGTGCTTGGAAGGCTCCTTCGGCTTCCTCAGTCCAGTATAACTGGGCTGATTTGACTGCCTGACCTGCTGCTCTTATCATAGCTCGTAATGGAGCTGTTTTTATTGCGTAATCGCAAATCCACGAGCGACTATACCCTGCCATGCCTAGAAATGAGAGCATTTGTCCTACTGTTTGTGGTTTTGGTATCTTAGCTATAGCCTCTATTGTGAGTTGGCTATCAGTCTCTTGTCTCCACTCAGTTTTCTACCTAAATACTCTACTTCCGTCTGACAGAATTGAAGTTTGTCCTTGCTAACTTTGTGCCCTCCTTTGGCCAATGCTGACAATATCGTCATGGTATCCTCCTCACATTGTTGTTCTGATGAACTACATATGAGAATGTCGTCCACGTATTGAATTACAGTGCTTTCTACCTCTAGGTGTTGTAAATCTTGTGCCAGTACTCTGTTGAAGATTGACGGACTCGAAACAAAACCCTGTGGTAGGCGGCTATAAGTTATCTGGTGACCGTCAAATGTGAAAGCAAACAAGTACTGTGACTCTGGGTGTAGTGGCACACTGAAAAATGCTGAGCACAAATCTATCACTGAGTACCATTGTGTGTTTGGTGGGATGTTAGAGAGCAAGGTATGTGGGTCCGGAACGACAGGTACTTCTGCATCTACAATGGCATTTATTTGTCTTAGGTCATGAACCAATCGGTAATCATTTGAATGTGGCTTTTTAATTGGGAAGATCGGCGTGTTACAGGGACTCTGTGTTTTGACCAGGACCCCTGCCTTCATCAGACCCTCAATTGTAGGTCTGATTCCTTCCAAAGCATGCTGTTTCAGTGGATATTGTCTTTGGTATGGTAATGTGATGTCTTTTCTAAGTTTTATTTTTACTGGCTGTGCTGACTTGACTAGTCCTACATCTGTTTTGTGTTTTGACCACAGTTCCTGAGGCACTTGATTTAATAATGCTCTGTGCCTGTCTGTTACCATCATTAATAGAGGCAGTTTCTTATCCTGTGGTCCCCTATCAACTATCACTTTTTCTGCTATTCCCTCATCGACTGCTGTCAGTGTTATTCTCATGCTGTCTATCTGAGGAAATGTGTGTGTTTGCATCATGTGTTTGTGTCCAGTTTGGTATCTGTAATGCTCCCTTAACCATAGGTCCTAAATCATGGACTCATAACCTTCTGACACAAGCAAGGTCACATGTGGGACAGAGTCCGAAACTGCGAACCAATCTTGCAGTTCTGGTGGGAGGATGACAGCTGCCGCTGCTCCTTGAGGTCCTATGTACACATTCTGGACTGTCAGATAGTGCAGAGTCTTGTTGATCACTTCATCCCATAAGGTTTCATAATCTTGGTGTTGCTGTCTTTCATCATAATGGAGGGTGCAATGTAGTGGCAGCTGGGGCTTTCTGCCAATTTCTCCTAGATGTGCTTTTGTCGTCTGTGTTTCCCATAGTTGCTGCAGCCGGGAACGCAGCTGAAGTTTAATCCAATATACCTTGGGCATGACTCTGTATTTTTCTTTTACTTCTTCTTGGTGTGGTTCTTCTGGTAATTTGGTTAGGGGCATCATCCCTGCAGTGTGTTCTGCCACTCTGCAGGTTGTGTGATCTTCTGGAAACTCTATGTGCAATCCAGTTGGGGTGCACATTATTTGAGCCTTTAATTGACAGAGTAAATCTCGTCCCATCAGGCACATTGGAGTGTTGTCGGAGTATAATAATGGTGACACAATAGTTTTTCCTGCAATCTTCATTGGTACCGGCTGTGTTAAAGGTATTATTTGTGTTTTCCCAGAGAAGCCTACTGTTTTTACTGATGACTCTGAGAGGGGGAGGTTTGAGCCGGATTTTCCAATACAAGAGTATGTGGCTCCAGAGTCTACCATAAATTGGTGATCTTCATCATAAATCGTAACTGTCATGGTAGGCTCTTCTTGTGGTCGTGATGAGATGGCTATTCCTATTAATTCCCCCTCAGGCTCCTCTGGGCTCCCCTATTGCCATCCATACGTCGGCCCTTCCCAAGGATGGGTTTCGCAGTCTCGTCGCTGGTGTCCAGATTCTCCACATCCCCAGCAAGTGTTCAACGCCCCTTGTGGTTGGTTCAGCTGTGGATTGGATTGTGTGCGACGCATCGGTGATGGTCCCATTGGGCCTCTCCATCCTCCACGTCTATTTGGGCCACCTCTGGGTCTCTGCTGTGTCTGGTATCGGTTGTATCCTCCTGTGCTTCCTTGGGGTGGATAGCCTCCTTGCGGCTGGTAGTTTCCTCGCTGCTGATAGCTCTGTTGTGGGTAACCCTGCTGTGGGTAGCCTTGTTGTGGTGTGTACCCTTGTTGAGGTGGCACAGGGTGTACACCTCCTTGTGTCATCATTGGGGGTACCTGTGGTGGCTGTGCTAGTGCCATTGGTTGCGTCGTTGCAGGTGCCTGCGGTGCCACAACTACAGGAGGAGTTGGCTGAGATAACTCTGCGGTCACCATGGAGCTTGTGTCTTGCTCTTCTCCTTCTTTGCTTTAGTTAATTCATTCAGTTGTAATTGGGTCAATTTGGTAGCCAAGTTTTTGTTGGCTTCTTCTTCTCTTTGTTTTTCTTTTCTCCAATTCTCCACATGATGTACAATGTGTTCAGAGAACAATGGCCATTCCATCTTCATGAGTCCAACCACATTGTCCAGTCGCTTCTGGACCTCTGGAGGCATGGTTTTCTTTATCATCACTTTAAACAGGCTTTTCGTGGTGTCATTGGTGTTCCAAGCACTTCCAGTTTCATCTCTCCACTTCTTCTGAAGTTTATCAGGAACTTAGTTGGACATTCATCGTCCTTCAGCCTTTCACCATCCAGTTTGGATGGATCCATTTTCTCCGGATACATTCTTCTCAGCTCAGCCCACACTCTAGTCCGATGTCCACTGAAGCCTATGCCATCTGCCATGTTTCCTTTCACTACCAAAGGTAGTTTTGCTGCAATCATGATGTCTTCCGTGGCATGTTTCCCCACGATATGCATCAATAGGGCTTTGATGTCCCCAAAGCCAGTGTCACTCCTGCTGTACTCTCTTCCAATGCTGTGATCCACTTATTGGCACCTTCAGTTAGATCTGGCAGTCTGCTGGCTAATCCCACCATGTCAGCGAATCCCCAGGCTACATATGCCGTTTGTCCTTGAGCCTTTGTTATCAGTGGGCACATGAGTCCACGATGATGCTCCTCTTCCTCATATTCTTCTTCCTCCTCTTCTTCTTCTTCTAGCAGAGGAATATGTGTAGCACGTGATCGCTTCTTCTTGGGAACTGTGGGTACAATTCTTCTTCCATTCCTTAGCACTTTTACATAA
>NW_024040274.1:0-9032 GCF_014851395.1 Micropterus salmoides | reverse complement strand
TTGGTGTCTCTAAATTGCCTTAGGTGTGAATGTGAGTGTGAGTGGTTGTCTGTCTTCGTGTGGCCCTGCGATGGACTGGCGACCTGTCCAGGGTGTACCCCGCCTTTCGCCCAATGTCAGCTGGGATTGGCTCCAGCCCCCCCGCGACCCTGTACACATGATAAGCGGTTGACGATGGATGGATGGATATTTCGGGGGACTGTGGTGGCTCAGGGGTTGAGGTGCTGACCATGAACCATAACAACCCCAGTTCGTGTTGGCCATGGACCTTTATTGCATGTCATTTCTTATCCCTCCCTCCTATCATCGCTCTACTATAACTCTTAATTAAAGGCATAAAATATTTCAACAATTCATTAACAGTGTGTACAAAATGAAGATTATAAAGCCCCTAATGTGTGGGATTGAAGGATGGATTTGTAACAGCAGATAATATACTGGGTATGCTACCTTTCTGCTTTGTCAAACTACTCTTCACCAGTTCCTCTGACAACAGCACTAGCTCTCCATTTGTGTACAACCTGACAACTAATGGACATATTTAAGATCTAATAATGGAATTGGTATTTGTGATTCTGTGGCGGACATTATAAACACACAGATGCCCTTATGTAGGGGAAACTGATTTTATTAAACACCATCCAAAGCTTACATTGGGTATAGTGTAAAAGCTGCCAGCAGAGCATTCACTTGCTGCATTCACAGCAGGTCATGGCTGATACAGGTTTCAGCCATATAGCATGCTAAAAAGATTATGGCGAAAGTTGTAATTTTGGTAGTTGGTTCTGAAAACAAGAGGCGCCACATAAAAGCTGGCCATTCAAGTACTGGTGAATAGGCTGCAGTGTGTCACGGTTACTGCTCTGCCATCTGACCATAACTTTATAACGCAGAGGGACACAAGGACAGAAACTCGCCAGTGCTATTTCAGTTACTTTCCTAAACCCTGGTTGGGGAAAGGCCTGCAATTTCAGTCCCCACTGTGGTCAAGGAAATCAACCCTTTCTAATTATACAGCGCTGCCCCAAGATGATGTAAAAATGATTACAGTCCTTTGCGTGCTCTTTTCTCCTCATCAAAGTGAAGGGCCAGAGCCCACGAGGACATGCAAAACCCATTAAAAACGGTTCAATATTATTTGAAGACATTGATTTAAAAAAATAAACATTAAAGTACAAATCAATTATTTGAGCAGGTCAATATGAGTCAACCCTAAACATTTATTCCAACCAATGTTCCGTCTCACTGTCTCCTACATTTGCAGTAATGTCATAAAGATGGAAACGCTGTAATGTAAATCAAAACTAAATATAAAAAGGGAAATAGAAAACTGTCTGAATGCTGATAAAGGTATCTTCGTTGTTTGAAAATGCATAAAAGCATTTTTTAAAATAATTTTCACTCTTCTGTGTTTCTCTTACATTGTGATAACAGTATGTAGTGAATGGTTGTCCTGTAGAGCCTTTACTCCACATAGCAAAGTGATCAACTTATGAAATAAAAGTCAACCACAAAGAATGAAAACCCTTATCTTTTTCCATGCATGACCTAAGCGTCCTCCTGTTCCCCCTGCTAGCATACTTAGCATTGTCCAAACTCAATGCTGGATGCTTTCGCCTCTCAAGTAATCTGTGCAATGGAATGTGATCTGTCACTCCTTGTGAGGGAGTGCAACGCACCCTGAAAGACACAGACCCTCTCCTTTGTCCAACAGAGGCTTGAACTGTCCAATAAAATGATATAATGTTAAGGCACATAACTCTTACACACCTCTCAAACATGAAAGGTACATTTGACATTTGTCTACTGAATGTTCGGTCTGGATTGTAAATCAATACACTTCTCTGCTGAACAATAGTATACATAAATACAGTATATAATTACCAAAATAGAGTATCTCTTTTACTTCTCTACTTATAGTGTACTACAGTAGAAGTAGGCTCGTTTGGCCAACATCTTTCAATTTCAGTCTCTCTCTCTCTCTCTCTCTGGGGAGTCAGTTAAATAGTGTTTCAACGCCAATAAATTACATTAATTTCCACAGAAACTTCGTCACCAAAGATGAACAATGACCCGTGTTGAACCCAAGTCGAGAGGAGAGGACAGTAGAAAGGTTAGCTGATGCACATTGACCTATTGAACCACATCACTGTGTCTGTCTGAAAGGGAAGTCAGGCTTCAGTTGGTACTGGTTTTAAAAACAGGTGTCATATTGACGCTGGTGTCAAATGATTTCCAACAATACACAGCCCAAATGATAGATAACATTTCAGTAATGCTCATGATATGCGTTTAAGTTAAGTGTGTATTTCTTGTGCTGAGATGTAATTTTGGGGGAAAAAAATTGTGGTTTAAAGAGTCCCTACAGAGTGACCCTCCAGGTGACCACATGATGTTGGAGTTATCTCCCTTCTGTATCACAATGACCAAGGCAGCAACACAAGAAAGTGATAGTAAGTTGAATATTTATTAGGATTGTGTGCCTACTGTAATAAAGATCTGACAATAAAATTTTTAAGTAAGTTACGGCATGTAATGTAGCGAAGTCTCAAGTCATGATATATACCAAGACAGAATAACTGAATTAGCAGAGAGGAACAGCAGTGTTTCTGTTAGTTTGTCCACTGCCTGCTGTATTCAGGCAAACCACAAGGAGTACTATTGATGGTGCAAACTATTTAGGCAAAAGATTGTTTAATAGAAAAGTCTATTTATACAATATGAGCCATAATCCTAATCTAGTTTCCCTCCATATACATATACTGTACACACAACCACGCAAACAATTACTCGATTAGCTCCTCACTAGTTAATTTTAGGGGCCACAGAGAAAATGAACAGAGGCTATAATTAATGCAGATTCTTTCAGTCGACACACAAAGCACGATGACCATAGGACAATCCACCAAAGGGGGAATTCTCCCGCTAGACTGAGTGCTAATGTGGATTCCTTGTACTTCCGAGGCCAGGGTGACAGTCTCACAAAAGCTGTCATGGTTAACACGCAGCAACCCACAGAGAAGAGAGTGAGAGCCAGACAACAAGGGATACAGCGTGGGGGAGGGTGCTCAGTACACATAGTCAATGATCTAGAAAGGACAAATCAGATCTAATATGTTAATAAGATGCAAATCTGTTCAAGAAATAAAATATAATAATAATAAACATTTGCCATACAAACAATATGTGAAATGCTATGGAGGCGTGTAAAGTGTTTTTCCCATAAGGCCATTCTAATTTCAGACCCGTTTACTCAGTCAGTGGTAGCCATAGGAACAGTCAAAATACTCTATGAGGCTGCCTGACAAAAGACTGTAAAACTCAGACTGATGTAAGTGATAAATAAATCATAAAGCAAACCAAGTGTGTTAGGTCTCTTGCAACACATTTGTCACATTGTTTATGCATCATTGTCCACCCGGCTTCATTTCTTGTGCAGAATTAAGTATATAAGGAATAAAGGAAACCAATGTGACATCTCTTCCTTGCAGCATCTAGTTTTCTTGTCTTTTCACTCTTGTTTATCGTATGTTAAGTATTTAAGCACGACTGCCCACATCCCTCCTGTGGGCATATTTTCTACCGTGAAATGTCAATTTTGTCTGCAACAATCAAATTCCATTAACTCCAACTATCCTGAGCAACTCACTTACTAGTTTCAAAGGATTACTCATCTATGCTGGTGGCCCTGGAGGAGGGAAAACAAATCTGACAGTGTCTTTAGTTTTAGCTTGTCAGAAACAGGAACCGTTCCAGCAGCTTTGAAACCCTCAACTCAAATTTATATGCACTTGATAATGATAACAAATTAGCTGCTTTATGCAAAAGCTAAGATGCTGTAGGCAAAGCAAGACTGTAAAATGTTCTGAATGCCAAAGACTAAGACTGTCTGTCTCTCACTTTCCCTCTGATGCACACTCTGCAGTGGCCTGAGCTCTGGAATGCCTTCCCCACTGGCCCCAGGGGAAGGAGAGACTGACAGGGAGGGGTGAATGTGTGTCTTGGGGAGAAGAAGTACAGGAGGAGGAGGAGGAGGATGGGGAGGAGGGGGGTAGCACTGGGCAGGCACCATGACACTTCCCATACCTCTTCATAAACCACCAATTTAAGTGGGAATGGAAAAGAAAATATGGAGGTAGACAATATCGTTACCTTGTTTTATTTTAAGATTTGTGACAGGGAAGAAATAGAAAGGCCAGTAAGTGGTCGCACAGAGGAAAAATATTGTGTGCTACATCATAGTACAAAAGTGAAGCAGGTTTTAATTAGACCATTCTCACTGAGTAAGAGGATATTACCACAAATACAGATGAACTGCTTGACCTACCCTAGAAGAATCTAAACAGAGAAGAGCAAGTATGCTATATTTGTGAAAATGCACAATACTAGCCTATGATTGCACTCATTTGGTTTATCCAACACAGACTTAGAAAGTACAGCATATTGATGGTGAGATCTTGCAATGACACTACGTGTGTGTTTACGCCATCCATCAGTGTCAAGGTCGCTCCTGAGTACAGTGTTCTCAAAGGTAAACAAAGGGCAGGAAGAGCATTTCTGTATTTCTTCCACTGAAATTTAACACTGAAAGGAGGTAGCGTGTAGGAAGAAAACACCTGGAAATTTAAAAGGAAAATATAGTTCTGTGTAGACAAAAGATAATAGCACGCATAACACAAATGCATATTTTTGCCCATCCATGAAAATCTAGATTAACCAAGTGGCCAATTTGAGTTGCCACGGGCTTGACCTTGTTTCATCAGAGCTTTGGAATAAATTAGGGCAGGTCCACTGGCTGGAGAGTTATTGATATTCATGCTAGCAGTATTGTGTGTGAGGTCCCAATATGACCGTCTATCCTCAGGCCTCCTCAGTCCCAGGCTTTATAGGCAAGTGAGGCACATTGTTCACTCCGACACTGCGGAAAAATAACCCGCTCACCTCCTATCCACTCTCATCCAACAAAAACTAATCCTTACCAGAGATCTTCGCGTGGTCATAGGGAGCCAGCTGTTGTCTGTGATCTAACACTCAATTAGTAGTTCCTAGCAAGATTTTTTAAATTCTATACATACCTGAGAACATACCTACAACAACTGAGGCCTTGTAAAGAAGAGATAATACACTGACACTCTGCATTACAGACATGGATTGCAGAGTGACATAATGGTTTTATGTTTCTTAATGTCCTTATGTTTCTTTCTGGTAGCATCCCCGATCAACAGTCTAGGCACAAAAAGAGAGTGACAAATTACCTCATGATAAAAGTCTTGATTTGTAATAACACTGTCACACGGTCTCTTTTTACTGTTGTTGAGCTACAGATGCATTCATGCTTTTACAGTGAAGCCATAAAATGTCTCACATGGGTTTTACATGGGGTTAATCACTAGAGCCTGACCGATATATCGGCCAGCCGATATTATCGGGCGATATGATTTAAATGCATTTAATTGGCATCAGCGTTTATAACAGCAGATATATCACTATTGATAAAGAAACAGACAGACAGATCCTTCATTGATGTCATGAGTGTTGCATAGTTTGCCCACCAGAGGGAGCTCTGCAGTTCCTCTGTTAACAACACTGCCTTACCACAAAAACCACAGAAGAAAACAATCAGCGGACTGGAGTCTACCGGAGCCTACCTCAGCATGTAGAAACACGTAGGAGACTGTATTAGCAGTGGGTTGGTCCTTTGTCACGTTAATTACATGACTTAAATGATTATAATAAAAAATAAAAACAGACTCAATCACTTCTCCTCTCCTGAAAACATTCATGACTTGCTAACCCTCCCATTTGTCATTGCCCTCTCCCGGCTTCCTCCTGGCTCAGCAGCATGTTTAATGTCACGGTAGTTGGGTGTTGAAAGCTACACTGCTGACAAACGTGATTGTAGATTTATTTCTGAAACAGTGTGGCAGTAGCAAACGGTCATATATATATATATATAAAAAACGTGAGCTCAACAATAATCTAACATGGCTTCCTGTAGCTCCTCTTTGTTGTTAAATTGTGGAGACTCTAATCTATTGTAATTTATTAGCATAATCCATTTATTATTAGTAGTTAGTATTATAGCCCACATACAGAACAGCTTTCACTATTGCCCTGTTCTAGGTGTAGTTTAGACAGGAAAGGGGTCTACAATCCAAATAATTTTCAAAATAAAATTTTGCCTCATAAATCAGCTCTTTTTTACTTTAATATCTGAATCGGCCCCCAAAAATATCGGTTGGGCTCTATTAATTACATCAATGTCCTTTACCAGTCACAGGAACAGCTGGTACAGTCCAAGCAAAGGAGAGATGGATGATAGATGACTGGGCACACCATACAATGATCAATCATTTTAACGCTGCGAACACAGCTCTGGGGCCGCTGTGCTTGAAAGTGGAGTTTTCAGCTGTCCCACAGTCTCTGATTTCTCCCAATCATGGCACTTTTAGCAAAGTTCCACTTCCAGTTTCTGTATGTTAACAATATGTATAAAGCAGCTCTGAGACAAAAAGGGGAATTTATTTCCTGGCCAGAGATGTGGTCTGGAGTCCTAGGTTGCTGTGGGGATCTGGTTTAGCAACAGATTTGGACTGCCATTAGCACAGGTCATTAGGCAGAGCCCTCTTCTGGGGCCAGGTGAGGTCATGAGAACCACTAACCCCTGCACAACAGCCTGTTCAGTAACGTTAAATGGACGAGGACGTGGCACAATGGCTGTCCATCCATTCCTTCCAAAGAGCCTAATCCCATAAGCAAACAAGACGCAGGGCCAATCTTACAGCTTTTTAGCATCTCTGAAAATTAATTAAAAATTAATGGTGAATCTGTGTGAGTTTAGCATCAATCACATTAGCCTCATTTGATGTATTTAGAGGGTCGATAGGAATGTCTATTCAGCCATTGTCATTAGTGGATGATATCCTGATTTGTTATTTTCAAGATTAAAAATGCAAGAAAAACATAATTACCCCCTCTGACACTGCACATGCCTCTTGCACAACTGCAACAGAACACACCCCATTTTCTATTCTGCTCTAACCACTTTTGTTAGGCATTAATAAACTTTACCTACAGAGTTTTCAAATAAAGAATGATCTTGAAATGCCACCTTCAAGAAAAAGAGAGATGTAAATATGAAGAGGGAGCACTCTATACAAACTGCTCCTCTATACAATAAGCACCATCCCCTGTTCCTTTGAGGCTGGGCACAAAGGAACTGAGGTCATTAGTTCAGCCTGTCTCAAACCCTCCTGAGCTAAGGACGGCAAGACATTCAACTGCAAGCACAATTACAAAAAAAAGTCTCTGTGCTCAGAAATGCAGAACAGAGCAGAGCAGAGCAAAGAAGGATAGAGGAGAGAGAGAGCCCAAGGCTGAACAGAGGTCTCCACAGACACCCACACAGACTTTTATGAGAGTCAGACACTGTGACAGCATGGGTTGGTGTCTGCACAGAAAGATGGCGATAGATGAGAAAAACACAACCCTCAAAACTCTTGAAAAAATATCAAAGCAAAGAGAAGTTAGGCAATGAACAGCTAGTACTTTGTACATCCTATAGGTGTCAGAGTAGTCTCCTGCCTAAAAAGCATGTTAAGTGTTCATTTAGATCACAGACAAAAGGATGTTAAAATATAAAAGCGGAAACGGAAAATCTGAGATGGAATGTGTCTGCCCAGACAGGTCACGCTGTAATTAGAAAAACCAGTAACCTGCTGACCTCTCCAACCAATGAACTGCACATCTAAAAACACCCTGGCATGTTAACTGATAAAATGTTCTTCCTCCTCTTTGAAGTAGCAAAATAAACTATTTGGCAGACTTGGGGGACTATGATTGGTGTGTTGCTATGCTGTAGATGACATCTCTCTCTGCTCTGTACTTCTTGTCCGTTGCTGTGCGCAGTTTTCAAGGTCACGGCAGCAGACGCTGAGAAGCCGGGTAGAGAGCACTGGAAGTAACGGCAGAGAGCGAGAGCCCCTGGGAACCACGGAAGAATTTCCCCAAAATATTCCCAGTCATGAGCCACTAGGCAGGAAGAGCAATGCCAGCTTTCACCATTAGATAGAGCATTTAGCTCTTCTACATGTGCTGTTGGTTGAACATCACCAAAAAACTACAGACTACAGATGCTGCCTTAGTCCCTTTTCAAAAATTGTAGGGCCACATTTTGGCAACAAAAGATAAAGTTTGATGCATTGAATGTGATCAGAAAACGATGAGCTCCATAGACTTTCTTCTTAGAAGTCATGTGAAAGTTAAATGTAGCCAGGGCTTGTTGTAAAAGAAAACAGTGTGCCTGGCCGACCAGGTTCACCGTTTCCCCTGAGAGCCCTTATTTTGCTTTTCAGAAGGAGAGACAGGGAGTGTCTAATGTGGATACACCTGAGGTTTGTGTGTGTGTGTGTGTGTGTGTGTGTGTGTATTTGTACACGAATGTGTGTAAGTGAAAGATGTGGTTTGAGCTACGCCCCGCTAATCGTTGCCTGCCGGCTGCACACTGCTTTGATACCCATGTAGGTCTGTGCACTCAATGGTCTCCTTTGTAAATCAGGTGCATTCTTTTCTCCACCATTTTAAATCCTACCAAGACTGTCTGGACATGGAAATCCAGACAAATATGACTGGGAGAAAAAATAGCAAACACAGGCCAAAAAGCAAATTCACAATTGTCAGCAACGTTTTCTTTTAATTAAAAGGTACAAGAAGGTTATTGGATGGTAACCTAGATATATCCCTAGAGGTGTTTTAAGTGAAACTCCTTTGAATATCTATTTGTCACATAATGTTTAGAGTGGCTTCATAGCTGCACAAGCTTTTTCAGTATGAAGTTTTTCCAAAAGGAAAACCACAAGCTGATGATAAAGGAGTCAGTGGTTCTGGTCTGAGCACTACTTATGGTTAATCAAAGGATGTTAATAATGCATCTTGAGGTTGCCTGCTGCTCTCTATGTCTCTTGTCGCTCTGTCTGTATGCATGCATGTGGAGTCTGTCTTCCTATCCTGCACAGGTCACATACTGTATATAA
>NW_024040273.1:0-33686 GCF_014851395.1 Micropterus salmoides | reverse complement strand
TCACTCTCAGCAGGACTCTCCTCACATCTGCTGTGGATACTAACAGTCCCTCTGGAGGTGGAGTAGACTTTACAGCTGATTCCTTGTTGAGGAGATCACGTTGTCTTATGAATCTGTTTTGAGAAATGCACTTACTGTTTTTCAAATGTTAAGGATGTTTGTGAAATGTACCAAAGTGACAGAGAAAAACTGTAAACAGAGGGGGCAAAAAATACAACTGAGGGGGCTAAGACCCCTTAAGACCCCTTGTGGCGCCAAGCCCGGTTTGAAGCATAGTTTGAAGAAACACTTAACATGAGTGCAGACACTGAGAGCAGATTTCACCTGAAAGTCTCATGCTCACAATATTCTCATTCTTCTTCCTAATGAAGAGAATATGTCTCTGGTGTCTGCTCATGCACAATGTGAAAATATTCAAAAGCACAAATTGTAATAATCAGTATGAAGCCCAGTTACATAAAGGGCACACACCAGGTTGGTCTAAAAACAAGAATGTGAAAAGGCATATCTTCCAGCAAATTCACCGCTCCTCAATAAAGGTGGTTAATAAAAGTAAGGAATAAACACAAATCTCATGTCACACACAGTGAGGTAATGGACTGATACAGCAGAGGGATCCAAGGTGGGATTTGTCACATAAAGCTTGTTTATTGAAATTGTCAGATCAGAGAATGTGTTACAGTAAGTGTAACAGGGATGACAATCTATATCCTGAGTAAACTGATCTAAATATATTTTAAGTATGAACTTATGATTCTACGCATTGTGTGCATTAAGATTTTTAGACGTCACAGGTAAGTGATTTTGTTTATTTGTATTGAAGAGTTGTTAAAAACATTGCAAACTGGAAACAGTTGTGGTGTTTGTCTCACCTATTCTTAAACTGGGGCGATTTGTTTTAAATAATGGACCCAAACAATGGAAAGCAACTGTAAATTAATCAGCAATGGATACACAGTGAACAAAATTGTTCTTACAAGAATATTAACTCAAGCTAGATGTAATTTATATCAATTGCACATTGCACAGTTGCAGTTAACTATTTTCAAAGCCAGCCATCTTGTAAGAACAATACATAAAAAACATATATTAATAATATTATGCCCTTAATCTAAATCACTACTCAAAAGTCATAATCTGTGAAGCCGCACCACCACTAACACAGGCCTTTTTCAAGAAAGACATTTTGACATAATGTAGTAGGTAAATCACCAGTGTAAATAATAAAAAGAATGATGGCTTAATTCCGTTTAGCCACCTCAGTGTCAGCGTCCTGGTATTGTTCCTTCGGGCTCATTGACACACTGCCATGACTTAATGGGATACTTACATTAAGCAGCACCCTCTTTAATATTATGACGAAACAACTCTCGACAACAACTAAATCTAATGTCATTAATGTTTTCTGATACTGTTTAAGGTTTGTTTACACCTGTCATATATGAAAACACAAGCTTAATTTTTCAATTATGATTCACTGAGAAGCAGGTAAAAAATGCTACTATTCATCTTTAATTCAAACTCCGCTAGAGTGTGTGTCAATAAATAACAGTTCACACAACCGTGTGGTGACAGATTACTGCAAAACGAATTTAACAAATTTATCCAGTCAAATCTGTTACACATGCGCATATCACATATCCATGCACATGGTGTTGGCTGAGGTTGCCCTGCTAAGTTAGAGCTTACATTTGAAAGTGATTTCTGTTGGAAGCCAATCACTGCCCAGTTCCATTGCAATAACTACCTTCCTTTGCCAATTCAAAGGGTTTTAGAGTCTTCTAAGAGTTTTGGGGGGAGGGAGGGGTGCATATTAGCAGGGCTATGAAGTGGAAGAACAAGCAAGGTTAATGAGCAAGAGCAGACAGAGCAGTGCTGACAGTGGTGAAAGAAGAAGTCAAAGAGAGGTGAAAACGTTTTGATGGTCGAAACAAAGGTGTTTAAAAAAGAAGATCACCAATTTTCCTACTGCTTGTCTTAAATGTAATGCTGAATGTGTTCAACCATGTTGACAAACGCTAATATCAGTTTTGGGGAATTATGACTTGCCAGTGGGATGTGCTTCTCTAAATGGGATTATACAACTCATCTGAGTGTGGCCAGTGAGTGTCAAACTACATCTTAGCCACGACTGGCAAAACTGTGTGGAGCTCATCTCCGCTGAGGCAGAACTAAAATCTGGAAATAATCAGCTAGTGGGGAACATGAGAAATTCTCCAGAAAACACTTTAACGCCACTGGAGCCCACTGCTCCTCAAGATTGGATTCAGGTACCTAATCCCAGGCGGCAGCTGCCCCCCTCCCCTTCGCTTTTCTTTCATACGGTGGAGCGTAGCAGCAATGGGGTGTCAAAGGGGGCAGAGAGACTGCTGTAGCTGACACCTGCTGGGCGCTATAAATATAAAAAAACTGGAGCTGCCATTGTTAGTTTGTACTGTAGTTCTCTCTTTCGGGCCACTCTCTCTCTCGTATAGGCTGATGTCTACTTTAATGCGGGCTGAAGGCTTCTGCCATCACCAAACCATTAGATAAGCAAGGCATCCAAATGACTCAACTGATTCTACCCAACAGCAAAGATCTCGGCCTAGATCGCAGAGAAAAGCTGTCACTGTAGCTGGTGTTCCATAAGACAAGAGGAATAAAAACACAAAACACAGTCTTGCAATAAACTTAACATTTCACTTAAACTGTAGGCGCTACATTAACAACCATTCAGTTAAACATATTAATTGGAGCTGGCTTACTTTGTCTAGTTAAAATATTTGGATTTTGGGACAGATTAGCATTTTGTAACTGGTTTGTAGTTGATCTTTGAAAAAAAATTCTGTCCTTATCCTTGCATCACAGCAATCACATGGAATATTCAACCTATTACTGTAATGCATCAGGTGTGGCTGAAGCGTTTTCATCTTTTTATCAATGCACCCAACAAGTTTCATAGTATGTAAGAGAATGAAAGTAATGTAAGATAATAAAGTAATGCCTCTGAAATCCCAAGACATTGGTCAGTGATGGAATGAACTCATAACAAGGTTTTCCTGTTAAGAAGCCAATATGTTTCTTCCAAAGAAAAGAATTACTTTAATATGTAGTTAATCTTTGCATCTGACCTGGTCAAATTCCTTCAGGTAATGCAATTTGCCCCACATGTTCTAATAAATACTCAGGGAACCTGGTAAAACTCAACATCCCAGCAGATGTCAGAGAGATGGAGAGTTTTGTTTGAAGATCAGCAAGACGTGAACCACACACTCCCGACAAACAGCTGAATGGCCACTCATGACACAATATATTACCTGTACTGTGTTACATTCTTTTGGTAATGTCTCATGGGAAAATTATAAGCACAATTGCGTGCTGGGATTCTTTGCTCTGGAAGTTTCCTGGTTGTATTCTGCTTGAATGACTGGAATGGTTATATTCGTTTTATACCAGGCTGTTTGCTTTCTGGCTTTTTCTCATCTCCCCTCTCTGACTTGGTTCTATCCCACACCACCAGTAGACGTGTTCTTTACAGATGATCTCCTCTGGATTTCCAATTTGCAGTGCTCTGACTGTTGTAATGCTTTAGCAGGGCCGTCAAAGCCGAACTGTCCCCCCCGCACCCCCACCCGCACTGTCTGAAAGTGTGACACCTCCATTCCATGTTCTTGTCAGTCTATAGACGAAAAAGTGGATTAATGTCAGTTTCAGGGAGCCTCACAAAGCAAAGTGTAGCTTCAAAACATGAGAGTGATTCTTGTTGAGACGGTCATCTGCAGCATCTGTCGGAGGGGAGGGAAAAACAGAGGGGGGGTTGAAAGAGAGGGAGAGAGCTAGCACTACAGCACACTGGATACACACACCAGCTGGGTCATCAGATGAAGCCTGTTTAGAAACGGAGGCTTAATCACATGTAAGCAGCATCAGACAGCCGACACCTTGTTGTGTTTTGGAGATGTGATGCCTGTGTGTGTGTGTGTGTGTGTGTGTGTGTGTTTTTCTGCCAGACCCTCCCCCCATGGCCTTCCCCTCCCCTTGATTTTCCCAAGAGACACCCTGCTGAGAAAACGACAGGGCAGCAAAAATGTACAAAACCAGCTCTCTGCTGGCTTACACCACCTTTCTCTGCTCACAGAGAAAATGCATGAACCAAGCCAAAGGAATAAAAACACTGACAAGCAATCCTCACTGTCATGCAAATACACTGAGATCTGTTACCCAAAAACATGACAATGCATCAATTCAACCTTTAGTTTTTTCTTGTACCACTGTCAAATTGCTGTCCAGAATTATTTTTTAAAATTTAAATAAATTGTTCAAAATGAGTTTACACTTTGTAATGTTTTCAGAGGAAAAATGACAGCATTATTATTAGTAAACATCCAGCAATCAACAATGTATATATTTTTTATTTTTATAATTTGAATACATAGACACAGATATAATCTTTTCATGTGCAAAACAGACACAGATCTAACTGTGCTAAACTAAATCTACGGTATTAATGTTCAATTATGATAAACTGATAAGCATAAAAATGCAATTTTTCAAGAGCAAGTCAAAAAGTTTTGACTACCTGTAATTAGAATCATCAAAAAAAATCGATTGGGCCTTTGACTATCAGCAGGCTTGAAAGGATTAGAGGTGGTTCGGACTCGGATTCAGCAGGAGTGGAGGTGAAATGTGCCAATAAATATGTATTAGACGTATTAGATGTATTTGCTTCTCTCTAATAGGTCATATGTTATAATCTATTTATTTCTTGTCACTGAGGTCTGGATGACATGACAACTGTGTAAAGATGACTATTAATCTGTAATTGATAGGGGGAAAAACACTCATTCATGCTGCTGTGAAGAGGGATCTTGTGCTAGGCAGATTGATATACATGGATGTTTAAGATATATATGTATTTCCTCCCTCTTCACTTCTTGTGTTTTTCATAATTAAAGATTACATACCATTGTTTTTTTGATGCTCTATGTGAATATATTTGGTGGAGACATTTTCAGTGTGTTACATAGTGTACTTTCTTTCACAAGTCTTGTTACAACTGGGAGTCAGAAATGAGCGCATTATTAAACCTCCCCTTTACAGATTTAAGTGACCTGTTTTCACTGAAACCAAGGTCCTAGAAAACACCCACCATGGCATGCCTGACCATTAGATCAAATACGCTTTGCTGCAATTATTCCTTTGCCTTATCTTACAACAACAAATAAATAAAAACTATTAGAGGGGTGTACAGTATGATTTCTAGTAAGATATTGTTTCCAAGCAGGTCTAAGAGCAGGTGCAGCATCCTGCATAATGATCACCACACAGTGTATGAAACCATTAGAAGTGGTCGATTTAAAGTTGTGACAGTTCAAGGGAACCGGGAGCCATAACATATTCAGAATGATCCAGAGCAAGGTCAGTGTTTTAGTACCTCTCCATGTCTATGCACTGAAGCAGACAAGGATGCAGCACATTTCATTTGGGACCGCCGGAGAAGACAATGCAGAGCCATGACTTGTCTAGACACTTGGTGCTCGTCCTTAGCACGACGGCTTAGTGTTGAAATAAATCTGTGACCCAGTTTGTGTCTGCATAAAAAGAACCAGCAAATCCTTTGCACCCCAGCAAAGCAATGAACTTCATCTGCTTTCTAATGCATGCACTTTACATTGCAATATATAACATTGGCTCGGACTTACCTGATTGACCTGAATTCCAGAGCCAGCCCACTCTCTCTGCTCACCACACCTGGGGCCCGCGGCTGGCGTGTGGCTGTCACCGGCCATCGCCACGCCATGCGATTGATGACAGCTATTCACTGATGAAGCCGTATTCATCATTCCTGTCCAGGGCTGCACTGACCAGATGGACCCTGACCATCCATCCACTGTCAGGGACACATCTGTTCCCGTTGTTGCTTAGAGTACTAACAAGTCACCTGCTCCCTGAAAGGCTGGTGTCAGCCACAGAGGGAAGAATGCTGCTACATGCTGCCTGCTAAAGACAGAGAAAGATCCCCAACACAAAACTACTGAGTCTTTATTGCATTCTTGGAGATGTCTCAACATGATGGTACATTTAATGTGCTGGCGCCTATACCTGTTAATGAATTTCTTGGTGAATTTCTTGGTGAATGGTGAATGGTGAATAGATAAATTAAAGGAGTGTTTGACTGTCAAACCTTTCTCCCAGAAGCACTTTAAATATAGCCCATATTTTCCACTGAATCCTTCCTTCCTGCTCTCTGACAGGTGGACATCAGTATGAAGGAAAAAGAATTTAAATCAAAAGTAGTTTAACAGCTTTAATCTTTAACATGCCAATCTTTCATTGTCATTTAATTATTTTATGGAATGCAATAATTGTCTTAATTTTCCTTCAGAGATCATGTTTAAAAAATGTTCAACACTGCCTGGAAACATTCCATCCACTGTCAAAAGAGATTAAACCACAGTTTGAAATAGTATGGACAAAAACACACTATCCTTGACTACTCATCCATTTGTCAAAAAGAAGTAAAAGCAGTGGTTGCTTTGACTGTGCTATGAATATACTGAAGGAAAAGCTATCATTCTGTTAGGTTTTCCTGCTGTTTCTGACCATGTACCCTCCTGCCGGCACACGGCTTCCCACTCCAAACTCACATAAGAAAGAATTATTTGTATGACGGCTCCATGCAACGTTTCAGTGGTCATCAAGGCCGTTTCTCTGTCTTTTATTATGAAAGATTACAGTGTGTCTACATATGTGCACATTGTATGTGCTCACGGGTGAAAGCTGGTGAGTGTGGCAGCAGGGCCCGTCCCTCAGGATCTGAGCTGAAGTGGTTTGGAGTCCTATTTAGCAGGTCTGACTTCATTAGACTCCCTGCCAGGAGGCTCAGTGTGCCTGAGGAAGCCCCGCAAAGTTGTTCATTGTCTTAAGACTCAATTGTAATCACCTTACTCTGTGTGACTGACAGAAGAGCTCTCTGGTGTGATTGAAAGTATTGATCTTTTGGCAGCTCTCTCTAGACAAGTCAGAGAAGCACAATCGCAGCTCTCACTTTCAAAATATAAAATCTCTTCATCTGCCTTAATGACCTGATCAATAATTAGCATCAGGACAGTGGGGGCTTTAGCCATGTGCTTGGTTAGGCTGCATTTAGCCGCCTGCCGCCTCTCCTCTGTTTCCCACTGGGGGAAGAATCTGCTGAGTAAAGCTGATCTGTTGGACTGGGGCAGTAAGGGGCAGGATGGAAGCCCAAACAGCAATGACTTTCAGATTCATAAGCTCCACCCAGCCAGCGCCGTTCATCCTCCTTCACTGTCGTGCAAGATCGGCAAGATTTCTGTCACCTTCAGCGATGGCAAACAGCCAAATTTTCTTGGAACCAAAATTCATTCTCACAGCATCCTGTCGTAGCAGCATGAACTTGTTAATCTTCTGATAATTGCAGCTTTAAAGGAATATCACAACTCAGGTGCTGGGAGAACGGCGGGTGTACTTGATCACAGTGTGTCATGTTGATAAACAACTTTCTGTGTCTGATCAGAGTAGCCTGTATATGAACACATAATGATGACAATGCTTAACTTGTATATTGTGGACAGGTGGTGATATTTTGTTTTCTAGGAATTCATTAATCAAGTTATAGAGCAGTGCAGCAATCTGGCCCAGTTACAGTAGCTCAGTGGATAGTTTACTGAGCTGTGCATCCCTCGTTAAAACTGTATTTGTGACACATCTTTTCCATGGTAACGCAATAATGACAGCCTCACTTGCCAACCAAGGCCGCAACAGTGTTCTTTGGTGCTGCCGCCCCCAATGGGGCTGCTCTCAAAGTAGAACTAAGCTAGTGCCTGGTGACAGTATGTGTCAGTGTCCAGAACCACTAAGAGGAAATCTGGAATCCATTAACACTAACATTCTACTGCCAAACCTTTGATTTGAATAAAGCCGGTCAACTCCATTGCTGAACAAACACCTAATTGCTGGGTTAGACAATAATGAGTTCAGCCTGTTGTCTGTTAGTCTGTTGTTCTCTGGACACTCTCTCTCTCCCTCTCTATTTCTGCCCAGGGGCCTATGCGGTGGCCTCAGGGTGCAAAGCACAACAACACTGGATAAAGAACACTAACTAAAAAAAAAACAAATTATACGGAACACACTAAGAAATAAGACAGCATAACAGTGAATCATAAAACAACTACATTTTAGAAAACAAAATGACCTGTCTCTTAGAAATTACATTCAATTACAGTTCATATTAATCACTTCTGTAGAATGGTATCTGACAATGTACAATATCAACTCTTAGCAAGGAAAGCACGACCAGTGCTGTTATGTTTAGGCACCTCAAAGCAACACAAGTTAGGGAAAGATGGTGTGACAGACCGAGATGGGAGGCATGAGCAGTCACAGGTGGATTTTCAAAAATATGCGACAAATGTTCTGGGTCCATAACAAAGTCAACTAAACACAACTAAACTGGTGAGCCATCACAGGTGGTCGTCATGGTTAAATATTGAAAACGATGAGACTGGCTCCAAGCACGCAATAGGATGTGTTTACTTTTTAGCCACACTATAAGGCATGGCTCTAGGGATGGCAATGTCAGTCTTTATAGCGGTCGTTTCGATGGTCCAGCACTTTGGTGCAGACTGAAATTTCAACAAGGAATGTCATGACATTTGTATGCACATTCACATAAGATTATGGATCCTAATGACTTTGGTGATTCCATAGTAGCTTTTTGCAACATTTTAACGTTTTCTAATACTTTGGTTGATGACTAAACACCTGCAAAACTAATGACATTCCCAACAGCCTCAGCTGTACTTTGTGTTTACTGCTAATTAGCAAATGCTAGAATGCTAAAACACGAAATTACAATGCTGACCATGGCAAACATTATACCTGCTAAACATCTTCATGTTAGCTAGTGATGGGAAAAGTCACTCTTTTGAAAGACTCGAGTCACCAAATCTCGCTCATTAAAATTAACTAATCTTCTTTTGTGTCATTTCGTTCATTTTAACTAGGCTGGTTACGCTGTAGCCCTCTAGTGGGCGATCTTTTTTAAAACAGCGCAGTTCTCAAACACAGAAGGCTGCCTAGCTTGCTCTAAATGACAAAGTATAATGCACAAATTCACCTCTTGATCTTTCTCTATCATGGTTCTATAAAGCCCCATGGAGCCACAACCAAATTCAAACCATATAAAAACCACAGAAATATGTTGTTGTGGTGTCCGAACAATATTCGATTAAGCCACTACTCCGACTAAATCCGTCCATTTTCACAATCTTTTCTGAGTATACTACCAGACCAGACCATATATATATAATTATAATTACTATAACTATATATCTAAAGTGCTCATTCATACAGTAGCCTAACGCCTATCTATGAGTAAAATCTATATATTAACATCAGATTTACTGGGAATATATTGAAGTAATAACACACTAGATGAATAAAACACACTCTTATTCAAATTTAACAAATTTAATAATAATCTCAAACACTGCAGGTTGTTCACCAGTGAGAAGCGGTGAAACAACAGCACGGCTCTGTCGATAAATAAAAAGTAAAAGTTAAGTTGCGTTCTCTGGTGGACCGGATCAGCTGTTAGCTGTAAACAAACCACAGGGCTAAAGCTAATGTTGCTATGTGGCTTTGTTTTAATGGTTTAATGTCCGGGTCCGTTTGTTTTGGAGAGGAGACGACCTCTGTGGTAATTCAGCTCCCGGTAGAACTCTGTCAGGGCTCTGAAGTGGAGAGGACCCAGACTCAACAGCTGTTAGCTGTAAACACTAGCAGGACTAAAGTTACAGTGCAGCTGTGTTAAAACTATAACTTAGCACAACATAACTGCACTGTAATAACGTTATGCTTCATTAAATGTCACAAAATTATCAAAATAGATATTAGATAGGCTATATGTCAGTCCAATGACTGTTACCTGACAGCAGACTTGCCTCTCATTCCCGGTGCTGGCAGTAAGTCAGCCTGCCAAGTGAAGACAGACTCCGAGGAGGACCCATGTGAGCGCTGAACAATTAGTTCATTCCTGCTCCACAGTAGCCGAGATGTCACGTGACAAATGAACGACTCAAACCTAGAGACCCACAGTTATGAGTCCTGAACTAATCAATTCTGTTTCCTGTGCTGCCTGCTTACCACAGCCTGTAGCCAGCTGTCACGTGACAAATGAACGACTCCAACCCAGTGAACCACAGTTGAGAGTCGTGAACTAATCAATTCTGTTTCCTGTGCTGAGGGAGACCATGCAGCTGCTGTGTAACAAGTGAACGTAAGAGTCCAAGACTATTCACGCATGCGTGAAAATGAACGAATTACTGAGACAACCCGTTCCTCCTGAGTCACAAACAAGATTAGGTCAAATGAACGAAACGTTCTTTGAACGACACAACACTAATGTTAGCATTGTCATTTGTGACCATGTTAGCATGCTTGACAAAAGTGTTTTAATAGCCTAAAGCTAATTGCACACAGGACTTCGGACACAAACCCTGCTCTCTGGTGTCTGTTGTTTGTATCCATCCCTAATTGTCGCCCTGTAAATTGCGCACAGAGCAAGAACAAAGCAATTCCTGGGTTGGAAAATACCTTACAGTTTTTTTTCAGTTGCTAAGATGCAATGGTCAAAACTGATACCACTTTGTCAAAACTCTTCACACAGCCAGCATTACCAACATGCATCTTGGCCAAACAGTTAATCTCACCTCCAAAAGTCAATCAAAACACTTCATACATGTCTCAGAATAAACTCAATAAACAATTCTCACTCATTTCTCGGATCAGAATTGGAATTCTACTTGTTCAACCTCCACATCATCAAGTCACTTGTGCACATAGCAATTTCTCAGTCTTTTGTGAAATTGCAAATTGCAAATGCTTTGATACATTTTTGTAAATGATTATGAAATGATTATGTCATAAATTGTCTGCTGTTTCCTACATTATCAATTACTTGTCATGTTAATCACATTGCATTATACTGGTTGTCTGTTGAATAGCCTTACACACAAAACATCTAGTCATACTGTAAGATCATTGCGTAAGTCACTACATGCAAAATGGTTAAACACTTCATTATCTGCAAAGCATTTTTTCTACATGTCAATTAGACTGTTTTTGTAAATGTGTCCTACAATAAATTATAGTTTTTCACAATTGCAAAGACACATTTCTTGAAACCTTAACCCATATTCTCAAAACTTTAAACACAAAACCCAGTCTTTAAACAACATTCACAAAAATCAAACACTTGCCTCAAAACCATTTGATCTGTGCTCAAAATCAAACAATGCCTTCAAGACATAAACAAAGCCAGTTATGTAAAACACTACAGAGCATTCATTTGCCACTACATGGAGTCTGTGGCTCAGGAGGTAGAGGGGGTTGCCCGTTAATCGAAGGGTATGTGGTTCAATCCCCGGCTCCTCTAGGCTGAGTGTCAAAGTTTCCTTGGGCAAGATACTGAACCCTGAATTGCCTCTGGTGGCTGTTCCTTCAGTGTGTGAACATTAGCTTTGCTCTGTTTGAGCACTTAGGCTGAATGTGTGTGTGTGAATGGTGAATGCAAATACAGAGCATTTACATAAAAAAATTGAGAACGTCCAGGGCATGTAGTTACAGAAAAAATTTTTTGCGTAGAGGAAACACATATTCCAATTTACAGTTTTTTTCAAAACAGGGCCGGTGTTTTCAAAACACACAATTAGCACAACCACACACCCAAATAGCAAAACACTACAAAACCTTTGCATAATTACAGTTTTTTTGGATTGCTTACACACTAAAATTAAAAGTAGTACACTATTAGCAAAACCTTACACTCAAGAAGCAAAACATCAGCCCATATTTGCACAACTATAAGCATATTGTCAACCTCACACTTGTTGCAAAACTCTACACACAGTGATTTGCAAAACACTAAACACACTTAACATACATTACACACAAAAATCTATCATGAAGTCACTTCCTTGCAATACCAAAGCACTGACTGTCAAATTACCGCACCGTCCAACCAATTGGTTCAACACAGTCATCAGGTGTGCAAACACTTGTTTGCTTAATTGTAGACACACCAATCAGGTTTATAAGCACTATAAAAAGCAGCAGGTGAGTTCATCGGTCTTCAAGCACAATGGAAAGAGTCAGAGAAAGAGTAAGACGAGGAGGAGAACGAGGAGGAGGACGAGGAGGAGGAGGAAGGGGAGGAATCAACAGAGGAAGAGGAAAACAAGAAGGTGCTCAAAGAGGACCGAATCTGACAAATGAGATCCGCGCAACACTGGTTGACCACGTTGTCACTGACGCTGAGGGAGGCTGGACTGCGAGTACAGCCAAATCTAAGCCGATACACAGTGGCAAGTGTGATAAGAACATTTTGACTGGAAAATAGGTATTGTAAAAATATCATGATATCAAAAACATCTCCACGGTTTCAGTAACTGCTTACAGTACTGTATTCTATGCACTATCAGCATTTCTGTTACCTTTTCCTGTGAAATTACTGTACTATTGTATACTGTTTTTATTTTTCTACATAGGATTGAGGGTCAGGAACGACAAGGGGGAAGGCCTCCTATGTTCACAGAACAGCAAGAGAGGGAGATAGTAAACATGGTTTTGGCCAACAATGCTATAACAATCAGCTCCAAGCCAACACTGTCAATAACCATGCCAGTATCAACGATATCCATCAGGTCTCAATATCAACACTGGCACGCATCCTAAAAAAAATATATATATTCAAATGAAGCAAATTTATCGAGTGCCTTTTGAGCGCAATTCGAAAGGGTGAAACGACTGCGGCATGATTATGCAGAGGTATGTATTCACTTTAGCAGTGTGATCTTGCATACTGTCTCATAATCTTTTACTGTACTGTAATATGTATACTAGATCTACACTGAACTACACAATTTTGCCTGACACTGTTCTTCAGAGAGTTTTACGAATGGATGGAGAGGAGATCCAGCATGAGTTCATTTACATAGATGAGGCTGGGTTCAACCTGACGAGAACACGAAGGAGGGGAAGAAACATCATTGGCCACAGGGCTATAGTCAATGTCCCAGGGCAACGTGGGGGTAATATAACACTCTGTGCAGCCATTACACAGAATGGGGTCCTCCACCGCCATGCCCATATGGGCCCTTACAGCACAGCACTCATACTTGCATTCTTGGACCAATTGCACAATATAACAGCAGCAAATCAAATCGATCATATGCAATACATTGTTGTCTGGGACAATGTGTCTTTCCACCGCTCTGCTCTGGTTCAGAACTGGTTTCAGCAACATCCACATTTCACAGTCCTATATCTTCCACCATACTCTCCATTCCTCAACCCTATAGAAGAGTTTTTCTCGGCATGGCGGTGGAAGGTATATGATCTCCGTCTCCAGGCTGAGGTACCCCTCATCCAAGCCATGGAGGAGGCATGTGACCAGATGGAGGTAGCAGCAATGCAAGGAAGGATTCGTCATTCAAGACGTTTCTTTCCAAGGTGTCTTGCTAGACAACATTGCCTGCGATGTTGGTGAAATTCTCTGGCCAGATCCAGCCAAGCGAAGAGACAATGTCTAGTTTTTTTTTGTTTTTTTTTACAGTAAACTTACAGTACAATACGTAAAGTGACATTTTGTTACAGTATTATGAATCTCCATGTCAACATTTTGGTCGTGTTGAGAAATAAATGAGTTTCTTCAGTCTGCAACATTGGTCTTGTGTAGTGTTTGATGAATTTACATTATATTTGTACTTTGTTGATGGTAGCCTACTCTAATCATAGGGAAGTAGAAGTGCTAAAAGTGTTTTAGGTAGAGTGTAACTCGTGTAAACAGAGTATAGTAATGTGAAACGTGTGTGTTTCATATGGTAACAAAGTGTGGTTTTTAAACAGAAGTGTATAGATTTTACAAGAGTGTTTTAATGAAAAATATTGTAAATCCTAAAATTAAATGCTATAAAAACAATTGGACAATTGGACCAACCACAGCTGATTTTCATTGTAGATGAACATCTACACAGGTGTTACTCTTTCAATTTCATTACAAAAGGAGACCACTGCTGAGTAGTTTTGCTTTGTGATGTAAACATGGACCCAGCCAGAAATAGAGAAGTGGCTGAAAGAGGAAGAAGAGTGGCTGGGAGGGGGCGAGGAATACGTAAGCATAGTGGAAGAAGAATAAGAGGAAGATTAAGAGCTGTAGTCTCAGATGAGATCAGAGCTACTGTAATTGATCATGTAGTAAATCATGGTCTCTCAATGAGAGAGGCTGGTCAGAGTGCATGGAACAACAGTGGCATCTATTGTTAGAGTTTTCCTGCAAACCAACAGGTAACTTGTATTCTGCAAGGGAATCTGACTGAGTTGCACATTACAGAAGTAAATAGACTTGTGTGTAATTGCTTTTAAATTTCTGCTTAGGACTCAACGGTTATCTCACACAGGTGGGAGAGGAAGGATGTTCACTGATGTGCAGGAAACTGCCATTGTTGATATGGTCAGAAACAATGGCATAAAACTCACTGAGATTCGAGACAGTCTTTTGCAAACATTCACAGTGTAAGCATAACAACTATTCCTAGAGTCCTGAAAAAAACATCAGGTAAGGATGACACAGTTGTACACAGTGCCTTTTAAGAGGAACTCTGAACATGTCAAGCAACTCAGGAACCAATATGTCCAGGTAAAATCACAATAAAATACAGAACTGTTTTTGAACAAAACCAAACACACACAAAGACAACTTTTTAGGTAATGTTTGCTAATGTAACAGCTTATGTTGCCTTGTGGATTTATTTTAGAGAGTCATGGAGATTGAAGGCAGGCAAACACCCTACATTTTCATCTTTGTGGATGAGGCGGGTTTCAACTTGGCCAAAACACAGCGACGAGGAAAGAATGTGATTGGGAAGACAGCCACAGTGGATGTCCCGGGCCAGAGGGGTGCCAACATCACAATGTGCGCAGCAATATCCACTGATGGACTGCTGTCACACAAACCACTAATTGGGCCATATAACACTGAACGTCTCCTTGCGTTCCTGCATCATCTCTATGGAAGGGTTGTGCTTGGTGAGGAAAGGGATGGAGAGAGAATAAATCAGCCAACATTTATAACTGTATGGGACAATGTGGCATTTCACCACTTCTGTGCAGTCACCTAGTGGTTTGCAGCCCATCACAGAATGGTGTCACTTTTCCTCCCACCTTACTCTCCATTCCTCAACCCCAAAGAGGAATTCTTTCCTCATGGAGGTAGAAGGTTTATGACCATCATCCACATGATCAAATGTCCCTCCTAGACGCAATGAATTCTGGATGCCTGAACATATCAGCAGAAGATTGCCTGGGATGGATCAGGCATGCCAGAAGATTCTTTCCTTGTATTGCCCTAGATGACATAAGATGTGATGTGGATGAGAACCTGTGGCCAACTGGAGAAGACTGAGTAGATTAGCATTACTATTGTATCTGTATCAGTGGATGGAGTGTATACAAATTCTTGTATTTTGGAATTACTCAGTGCAAAAAAATTTAAATTAATAAAAGACATAAAATATATTGAAGCATTCTGCATCATGTCTGATTCATTCCAGTAACAGTGAATTATAAACAGAGATGTGTCCTTGTTTTACACAAGAAAACATTGTATAATGCTACCTGTTGTTAGTGTTTTTCAGGTCATTGTTTTGTGGGTGACAAAGTGTGTTTGTTGTCTGTCAACCTTTGCTTGTGTTCTGGAAGAATGAGTTCGATTTGAGACATGTATGAAGTGATTTGGTAGTTTTAGTGCATTTTGAAAGTGAAATGAACTGCTGTGCCGAGCTGAAAGTTGGTTTGGAGAACTGTGTGAAGAGTTTTGAAAAAGTGACCTAAGTACTGGGAAATGTGTCCTAGCGACTGAAAAAATCACATGCAACCTTGTCCCTTAATCAAGCAAAGGAGAAAAACCCTCGGAAGTGCTGGATGCTGCCTTGCTGTAGCAACACTCCACACATATCTCACCACAGGCCAATTCCATTGCCCATAAGAGATTTTCCATAGTAAATGAGTTTCGGTCATAGACCTTCCACCATCAGGCAGAGAAAAATTCTTCTGTTGGATTCAAGTAGCCTAAGGGCTGTAGGTTGAAGGTAAGCTTTTATGAGTCACTGGTTGCTGGTTTACGCTGAACCACTTGCTTAGCGGGACACCACAGTGAAAGCTGACATTGTCCTATAGACAGGGAGTACTTCTGGCTGATGATCCTGCTGCTCACGCTCAAACACAAAAATCCAAGGACCACCCAGAAAAGTAAGACAATGTTCAGTCCATGGCCCCAAGGTCAAATGACATCAGAGAACCTGTCCCTTGCTTACTTATAGCTTGGTCAAAGTGTGACATTGCCACTACGCTGGCAAGGGACTTGACCACATTTTGGTTTGATCACATGATTAGAAACAAGTGTGCAGAATTATGAGGTGTTGTGTGTAAAAGAAGACAGCTGTGTTGTAGTTGTGTTTAACTTTTGCCGCATGTATTTACCATTTTGAAACACAAGTGCATCACAGTGCAAAATGTGTTTTAGTGAGTGAGAATGTGTTTAGAGTTTTGGAAAAAAAAGTGGATGAGCTTTGCAAACAGTGTCTTAACGACCTGAACTTGTTTAAGGTTTTGCTAAAAGAGTGACTGATTCGACAAATAGATTTAGGCCACTGAGCATTTGGTTCAGAGAATGGGATTTAGTGTTTTAGCAATTGTGAAAAACTGTAATTAACATATCTGTTGTGATGTGAATACAGTAAGAATCTGTGGCCCAATAGACCGTAACATTAACCTGAGGGGGTGTTTCCATGTTTCCATTTCTAATTTTGTAATTGTTATGCTATGCAGTGCTGTAAAATAGTCCCGTTTTTTTATTTTCTGCTTCACAATGACATGCTCTGTCAACAAATTACACTGCATACAGTAAAAGTGAATCCTATCCCAATCCAAACCCTTGCAATGTATAACGCTGTACTGTTGTACCTTGTGCATTTTCAATCATTGTCATCCAAACCTTAGCCATATCTTAAAAATACAAATAGTTTTGCAAATGTGTTACTGTAAGCATGATTCTAGAAACGTTGACTGAGAGAAATTGTAAGAATAACATATTTTCAATTTATTGACTGTACTAAAGTATATGTAACAAGAATGAATCAGAAATGCAGAAATTTCATTCAAAATCCTTTTTTCCCCTCTATATCCCTGTATTCAGTAATTTACTTGTGGAAAAAAAAGTTCCTGAAATTTCAGTGTTGCAATACAGTTTTTCTCAGTTGTTTACACAGTAAAACTGGTACCTGAGAGACAATGACCACAGCATGTTATTGATGTACCAACTCCCTGAATCAATTCTGCTAAAGCATAAGCATATTTCCTGCTTTACACTCAGGTTGCAGTTTTACAGTAAAACCACAAAACCTCAAAACACTACATACAGTTCTTTATGCACATAGACGTAAACATAAAATGTACATAAATGTTCTGCTAAGATTTTCTACATATATCTGTCCAGTTATTGCAGAAATCATTTACCATCTTTCTGTTTTGAATATGTTTTTAACAGTTTTGTACACAGTGTGTTAGCATTTGAAAAATGTGCTGCAGATATAAAATGGTTTGCAGGGGGTGAAGTAGTAATAGTAGTAAAAGAGTTCATGGATTTTGGTGTGAAAGCAATGAAAAATGATTCACAGTTTGGTCCACATACACTTCTGTTTTGCTGACTGTGTGAAGAGCTTTGACAATGTGACTTCAGTTTTGACCAGTGCAGGTTAAGCCTAGTTCACACTGCGCGATTTTTAGCCCGATTTGCGCACGGTGACCTCAGGCTGTGATCGGTGGTAAATCAGCGGTCACCAGTTGTTATACTACTCAATGACACATCGAAACGGCTCCCCGACACATCACTGCCACCTACATTTGTGTGTAGGTCACGTACTTTCCCATTTCACATGTGTTTTCTTGACAAAACGTGGTTTGGAGACCGGCGTCGGGTGACACACTGCTCGTGTAGTGTGTCACCCCCTGTCACCGATCAGTCACGTAGTGTGAACGCCACAACGACTTCAAGACTCCCCTCAGAAGATGGCAATTTGTGTAGTGTGAACAGTACGACGATCGGCCGTCGTTGAAAGTTGTGTAATCTGCCTTTAGCAATTGAAAAAAACTGTAATGTACAGTGGGGGAAATAAGTATTTGACCCCTTGCTGATTTTGCAGGTTTGCCCACTTACAAAGAATGTAACAATCTACAATTTTAATCATATGTACATTCTAACAGTGAAAGACAGAATCCCAAAGAAAATTCCAGAAAATCACATCATATGAATTTATTAAAATTGATAACCATCTGATCAGGAAAAACAAGTATTTGACCCCCTGGACAAACAGCATGTTAATATTTTGTAGAAAAGCCATTATTGGCCAGCACAGATGTCAAACGGTTTTTATAGTTGGTGACAAGGTTTGTGCACATTTCGGCAGGGATGTTGGCCCACTCCTCCCTGCAGACAGCCTCCAAATCATTCAGGTTCCGAGGTTGTCGCCTGGCAACTCGAATTTTAAGCTCCCTCCAAAGATTTTCAATTGGATTCAGGTCTGGAGACTGGCTAGGCCACTCCAGAACCTTGATGTGCTTCTTCTTCAGCCACTCTTTTGTTGCTTTGGCGGTGTGCTGAGGGTCGTTGTCGTGCTGAAACACCCATCCTCGACCCATCTTCAGCTCTCTCACTGAGGGAAGGAGATGTTGGTCCAGAATTCCACGATACATGGCCCCGTCCATCCTCCCCCTCAATACGATGGAGTTGTCCCGTCCCCTTGGCTGAAAAGCACCCCCAAAGCATGATGTTGCCACCACCATGCTTGACGGTGGGGATGGTGTTCTTTGGGTTGTACTCGGTGTTCTTTGCCCTCCAAACACGACGAGTTGAGGCCAAAAAGTTCTATTTTGGTCTCATCTGACCACATCACCTTCTTCCAGGCCTCTTCTGAGTCGTCCAGGTGGTGAATGGCGAACTTCATGCGGGTCTGTACAGGTTTCTTCTTGAGCAGGGGGACATTGCGTGCGCTGCAGGATTTCAATCCATGACAGCGTAGTGTGTTACCAACCGTTTCTTTTGTAACTGTGGTCCCAGCTGCCTTCAGTTGATTCATCAGTTCCCCCCTTGTGGTTTTTGGGATGATTCCTCACCGTTCGCATGATCAGGGACACCCCACGAGGCGAGATCTTGTGTGGAGGCCCAGACCGAGGGAGGTTGGCGGTGGTGTGGTGCTTCTTCCATTTCCTGATAACTGCGCCGACAGTTGATCTTTTCTCTCCAAGTTGCTTTCCGATTCTCTTGTAGCCCATCCCAGCCATGTGCAGATCAACAATCTTGTCCCTGATGTCCGTAGAAAGCTCTTTGGTCTTGCCCATGGTGCTGATGTTGGATGCTGGTTGTTTGGGTGTTGACAGGTGTCTTTTATACAGGTAACGAGGTGAGGCAGGTGTATTTGATGTAGATAATTGGTTGGGATTGGGGCTGTGTCTTAAAGAAGGACTAACTGGCTTGTAGGAGCCAGAATACTTGCTGTTTGGTAGGGGGTCATATACTTGTTTTTCCTCATCAGATGGTTATCAATTTTTATAAATTCATATGATGTGATTTTCTGGAATTTTCTTTGGGATTCTGTCTTTCACTGTTAGAATGTACATATGATTAAAATTGTAGATTGTTGCATTCTTTGTAAGTGGGCAAACCTGCAATATCAGCAAGGGGTCAAATACTTATTTCCCCCACTGTAAGTAGCATATATAAATTTAAATTTTAAGGAAATTGAGTGGGTATTGTTAAATTTACATGTTTTATAAAACATATTTTACTTGTGTTTTCTGTTTGGTTATGTGTTTTGTCCAGCAACTTTACACCTTAAAGCCACCAGTCACCAGGAATCTGGAAGTTGAATGCATGAGCTAATTCTCCTGATATGGACATTTTGGATTTCGCAGGAAAATGAGCTGGTTTTGTACCCGACAAGTCCTTTCACTACAAGATTGGTTGACTGTTGAGGGTAATGAATGTGTGTATGTGTGTGTGGGGGGGTGTATGTATTGAAGTAGTTTTGATATCACGCACATTTACACCCTCAGCTGCAAATAATTACAGGGGTGAAAATCTTCCATCTAGGGTTCATTCTGATACTTCTGTTGTACTTCTTATGTACTGCACCCAGGTTAACACTTGTTATGGGCCTCCCCTTCATCAAACATTTGATTATTGTTTTGTAATTATTAAAATGTAGTAAGGTAAGGGTCCTTGAAATGCCAAGCTAGTCCCTCTTTTGAAAAGCCTCCCTGTGTTTGTGTTGATTATAACCCAATGATACTGACCCGCAGTACAGACAAACTCATCAGCTAATTGCTAAGGGTTTATAGAAAGGTCATGGAACAATGAAGACAAGTTGAACCTGCAGGGGACTGTGACTGCATCCAGCTCACAGAAAATCAAAGACAAATATTAACCTGCTTCACTCGAGCAAAATGAAAAGTACAGTGTATCTCGCAAATTGGATGAAAATGGAAGAAAAGATTATTATGGGAACTCCATCATCATCAAGACCTAAATCTCTCTCTCTTTTTTCTGATACACCAATATCAGTATAGCCCATGTTTCCTGTGAGATTCTATTTTAGAGTTAAAGGGTTCTTTAAGCAGATTCATGTCTAAAGAAAGGATAGACAAGCACATAACAATCTCATAAAATAGAGAGCTGGCTCCTCTGGAAGCTGTGGTCACACCTCTTCTCTGCACAATAGATGTGTGAAGTGTTTCTGGTTTGGATTAAACTACTCACAACCTTTTATTAATCATTATCTGCTCTGCAGTACAAAAGCATGTAATGTTTGTAGTGTGTATCCAGATTGTGACTCACCTTCCCACAGGGCTATTCAGCACCGTATCGTCAGTACAGTGATAAAGCTATTGATGATAAGAATGCAAAAGAATAACAGCTCTCTTTTAAACCAACCTTGAGTATTTTTCACATTCAGGATTGCTCTCCTGCTATGCAGATGAAGCAAGAATTTACCACCTAGAAAAAAATGAAAGTATTATTTAAATATAAATGTATTCATTGTCTTAAAATCTGCCATTGACACATATGATTTAGGTAACTTTTGTTTGCTAATGATTCCTTTATAGCAGTCATCCCTAAACAGCACTTTACAGCATTAAGTACTCCAAAATTGTAATGTTCAGACGGACAGGTTGGTCTTTCCTTGTTCTGGCTAAACACTTAGCAGTAAGACACAAGCAATTCAGTGCTGGTGATGACAAACAATAGGCAAGGGAACCAATTAGTGTTTTTCACATCTAGGAATAATTGATAAAAAATACAATACTAATAATAATACTCTATGTTGTGATTTTCCACTAGGAAGCATTTAGTGAGGTATGTCTTTGTTGACATAATTGTAAAGCTACTGTAGCATTGCCTTCCCTGGGGCCATGTCTTGTTGGAGATATGCCAGTGGTGTTTCACTTGTTGAGTCCATTACTGTGCTAGCTCCAAAGCAAGCAAGAGCACACAGATGGACTAGCTCCAGCACACACAGCGCAGTCTCAGAGGCCCATAGGGCTGCATTGTTATTATCTGTTATTCAGGAAGGAAAAATGACATAACATAACATATAGCTCTCTGTAAGGTACTGCTCAATATCCTAACATTGTTGATCTGGTCATCATACTTTTGCCTTCTTTGCTTACGACCACAATTGTGCAATTGTTGGGAGATTAATGTGATGACTGTATTCATATAATAAATTTACATTTATATTCTTCTAATTTTTTTCACCAAACACCAAACATTTTGTAGCTGAACTGCCTGGATTATGTTCAGTGGCAATGGTTTTTCCAGTGAAGAAAGTGCTGCCTCCAGTACTGCATAGAAGTCCTTGGGAAGTGACTGAGGTCATACAAAGTGCAGAACTTAGGATACCAGACCTCGCATTCTGTGTGTGGTAGATTTAGGCAACTTTGGTTAAAGTTAGGGAAAGATAATGGTAAAGTAAACTTGTCTTGTAAATCCTGATGGCTTTATCTAAGACGACAATCTTTCTCTAACCTTTGCCAAGTGCTTTGAGCCTCAACAAAACCACAAAAAACGTTAATCATGCTTTAGTTGCTATGATCAGATATTGTATTGCAAGAATGAATATTGTAGAAAAACAAATAAAATGTTGTAGTTTAATATGGGCTTTACATATACTGTCAGCAAGAACATGTTATGACTAGGCAGATAAGTTCATTAAAATGTTTTCTAATTATGTTGATTAAAAAAATTTTATTCAGCAGGCATTACATTTTTTCAAATTGTATTTGCTGTTGCATATCAGTAGTATATAACCGTAGGAGACATGGTTGAGGAATAAGAACTGTGACAAAAATAATACTATCAGAAGCTTTTGACATATCAAAATACTGCTAAATAATAATAAACAATCCCTCCTTAAAGATAAAGATAGTTTTGTGTAAATATGTGATGATGCATTTTTGTGTTTTATTTGTTTACATCTGCGTATGTTCCATGTAGGACTGTGTATCCTTGTATACACCTGTGTCAATGCCCGTGTGTGAGTGCATGTACATGTGTGAATGGTTCAATTCTGTGCATGAGCTTGAATATATCTGTTTGTATGTGTACGTGTATGTGTGTTTGTGTGTGCGTGCGGATGTGTTAGTTGATGTCTATTCTGTGCTCTTCTGCTCATGCACAGGCACTCCAGAGATGTCTGCACTAATGGAAGCTGAAGCTGTCGTGGCTGTATTGATTGCTCAGACCTGCAGATTATTGCTCTGAAGAGTGACCAACAGCAGCCCACTAAGGTAAAAACTTCCCTAACCAACAGGAGTCCAGCTGCTCTACCCTGAGAAGCAACATGTTTAATTGTTTGTGGTATTCTCCGGCCCCTACTGCTGAGGGCCCTGGGGGAGAAAGTCCAGGGCCTGACCTTTCCCTTCCATAGCCAGCCTCATTCACACATAGACTGGGAAATGTATCAGTGCTCCTCACTTCAACATTGCTCCAATTACCAGACACAAACAAAATTGGAGCCCTTATCAACTGGAATAGGAACACTGTATCCTTTGGAGGCTGAGGCAGCTTATGCACTGAATTCTACAAAAGTGAGAAATACGCAGTGTATTTTATAGTTTATATTTCTGAATTTATATCTTACCATGACAGAAATGTACTATTAAAGCATGTTATGACTATTGTATGTTAGTTTTTATTTCCCACAAGGGTGTGATGAGCTTACTGGTTGAGTGGGAAAATGAGTAAAAAGTCAGAGTCTGTTACAGACACCTTCCTAAACACCTACATGTATTGCTGCACAGATGCAGTGAGAGATACATTAGACAAAAGCAGGCCTGAGCTGGCATCTGAACTCACTCCATCAGCATTCAGCTCAGTAGTTTGCAATTATAATGAATATTAATGACTGTTTTCTCATACATAATATTCTCATAATGACTCTACAAAGTAAATGCAGCCCTCTTAAAACAACCATTTATCATAACTATGTACCAAAGCAGTTACACTGTCAACCACTGAGAAGATAAAGCCATCAGCTACACTCTTTAAACTCTAACATGTAAGCGTATGACAGAGCAAACATCTATTGTTTTTGAAGAAATATTATAGCTTATATTACATTATATTTTACATTAAAATAATCTACTGTGATGTGAATATCTGCTTCTTTCCCTGGGTTAACTGGATGAGTAGTATGAATTTTGGCATTGAATCTGTGTGTAACAATTTAGGTCACATTAGTGCAACCGCTATAATGTTAAATCATTCACACCCTACTATAAACATCTCCTACTGTCCAGTGAACAAATTACAGCAACTAAAACAAAATGAAATTTACCGCTGTGTATGTGCTTAAGAGTACTTCTTTACCTCCATCAAATACCTTTTCCCGTGGGCCATTAAAACAGCAGAAGAGCCTAGCTCAATCCTCGCAGACATTACCTGTGAGCGACTGCACCCTATTTGGGAATTGGTAAAGCGTACAGAGAAATAGACTTGGGATAGAACACCCTGGCAAATTCCATTTCACATCTGAAGTGGTCTACTTGTGAAAGATCATTTGGTTTGGAGTGAGTAAACAGAGGGGACTCCATCGCTCTCAATGACTTATGTGTGAAAGCTGGGGATTACAGCCGATCAGGAAGTCTTGGAGCTGTTTGGAAAAGCATTGCCTTGCAAAATGAATCTAACTCCAGGCACTGTGTTTCACAAGCCTCTGCTTCTCTCACTTTTGTCTGTACTATACTAGGCTGCTGGGAATGAAGCTCAGCACATATGGTGATTTTCCACAGTGTAAATGTTTTATTTGTGTTAATGACGCTTGATTAGTTTCATAGAAATAATTTGGGCATGCTGAAACAGCAGAATAAAAGGATAATTACCATTTTAGGCTTAGATATTTATTCAACCTTGGTCTTATTTTAATTTCAGTTGGGTGTGATAATACATACACTGAACAAAATTATAAATGCAACACTTTTGTTTTTGCCTCCATTCATCATGAGCTGAACTCAAAGATCTAAGACTTTCTCTATATACACAAAAGGTCTATTTCTCTCAAATAGTGTTCTCAAATCTGTGTCAGTGAGAATTTGCAGTTTCACTGTATTGAAGGGCTCCGGGGGGGTCTGGAAACCAGTCAGTATCTGGTGTGACCACCATTTGCCTCACGCAGTGCAACACATCTCCTTCGCAGAGTTGATCAGGTTGTTGATTGTGGTCTGAGGAATGTTGGTCCCCTCCTCTTCAATGGCTGTGCGAAGTTGCAGTCAGGTCAAGACCCCGATGAGGACGACAAGCATGCAGATGAGCTTCGCTGAGACGGTTCCTGACAGTTTGTACAGAAATTCTTTGGTTATGCAAACTAAAGGTTTCAGCAGCTGTCCGGGTGGCTGGTCTCAGACGATCTTGGAGGTGAAGATGCTGGATGTGGAGGTCCTGGGCTGGTGTGGTTACATGTGGTCTGCGGTTGTGAGGCCGGTTGCCAAATTCTCTGAAACGCCTTTGGAGATGGCTTATGGTAGCAAAATAAACATTCAATTCACAGGCAACAGCTGTGGTGGACATTCCTGCAGTCAGCATGCCAATTGCAAGTTCCCTCAAAACTTGCGACATCTGTGACATTGTGCTGTGTGATGGAAAGAAAGAAAAAAATCTTCATTGTTTCTCTCTGATTTTCCTCAACCAAAATTTAAACAAAAACATTATGTAATCATAGTGGGCTTAAGTCTTGAGCAGTTGAGTGTGATGGGCAAAGTGGCACTCACTGTGGAGCTACTGAAGCTGATAAAAGGGAGAGACATTAATTGAATGACCTTTCCTTTCCATCCCTGGTTTTAAGTGGACTTCAAAATAAAAAGCGTACAACTGGAGAAAATTGTGTCTTAGTGATCAAACATCTACATTTTTTGTTATGTTATTATACAAGGTAGAGAGTGAAATTGCTGTTAACACAATTTCGCAAGCCACAAAACTTCCCCATGTCTGTTGAACATGTATTCGGATTGGCCATAGCATTTAACTGTGGTTAACCCTTTATGTAACATCTCCTTTTAAGAAAGAAACCTTTGTCTTTTTCTATCCTTTAGCATTTAACAACAACATAAAAATGGTTTGCTTTATTTATTCAGATTATTGATCCCATTCATTTCTTTTGAACCAAAACTGAAACCAAGTCATTTTCCTTGAGTTTCCCCACTAACATTGCACCTTTATAAGTCCAGTCTCAGAGCGAGTGTCACCCTGAGCTTCTAACATATGTGGTGTCTGGATCACCTGTGGTTTTGTCAACACTAAGTCTGTTGGTGTGCGCATCAGATGTTGGCTGATGACTTGCAAAGAGAAGTGTACAGTTTCTCTTAAACAGTCCCTTCTCTGTTCTGACAAGGTAAGACCTCGGGGCTTCTGTCTGTTGTATGATAGTACTATGAGTGTTCTCCGTGGTGATCCAAACACTGGGCCTGGGTGCAAGTCAGGTAGGTAGTGTTCTCTGTGATGTTTGTTGTCTCAGTACTCCAGAACAGTTTGATGTGTGGCCAGTGTGGAGACAATGCTTTGAGCGTTTAGGGCGGAGTGGTCCTCAAGCTGTCTCCCCTTGATAAACTGTGCTGGAGAATAACCGCTCTCCATTGTAGTGGCTCAATAACTTGCCTTTTACAGTGGCCACAGCTTGCTCACCCATGCCGAACAAAGATGTTCTTCAGAGTCAAAATGATGTGTTGGCTGATTCGACATGGAGATTGGCGACTTCAGTGTTTTGGGGGAAATAGTCAATCATTACAAGTTAGGTGTTCTTGTCCCAGATGGATATATCTGTCCCCACACGTCGCCACAGCCTCTCAGGTACAGGAGTTGTCAACAGAGGTTTCCTCTGTGTTGTTCTATGTTTTCTGCATATAGAACAGTTTCCAGCTTTCTGGCTAATGTCAGCTGACACCAGACCGACAGACGTGTCCTGGCTCAGCACTTGACTATTCCTTGGTGGCCCTATTGGGGAATGTCAAGCATTTCATCTCTCAAGCTGTGGATGAATTCTTTGCCCTTTTAGAAGAACATCCCCAGCCAAGGACAAGTTCTGTCTCTTCTTCCAGTAAGGTCTTATCAGGCGGCAGGACGGCTTTGTCAGGCCTGTCTGCTCCTCTGCAAGCTGCTGCAGTCTATCTTCAGTAGCTGGGAAAGACCATCTGATTGAGTACACATAGATTTGGATAACTGCTTCCTGCTCGTCCTCGGCCTGAGTGACAGTGTGCTCTACTGGTGCTGGTGACAGTGTGTTTACGGTGATGAGTAGTTTCTGGGCAGTTAGTTGGAATTTCAGGATTTGACGAGGAAGCTCATCCAGTGCCTTAGTACCTATTAGGGGAAGCAGATGTTTGTGATTCATCTCGATTGTGAACCTCATGCAAAGCAAGTACGATTGCAGGTGCTCACATGATCACCGCCAGTGGCTCCTTCTCAATCTGAACCGTTTTTCTCAGCATCAGAAAAATTAGGAAATATGAACACAACTGTCTTCCAGTCACTACTCTCTGGCCATTTCTGGATAAGACTGTCTCCAATACCGAAGATGCATCAGCTGAAACGTGTTTTTGCATTGGGTGAGTATACACTGAGGACTCTGGGCGAGCTGAGTTGTGACTTCAGCTTCTGATAAGCCTCTTGTTGTGAATCTCCCCAACACCATTCTGACTTCTCAGACAGAAGATGCGAGAGGTGAGGAATTTGCCCAGGTAAAGGCAATGCCCATCACTCCTTATATATATCTATACCTATATCTATATCTATAAGACAGGTTGGCTCTTGCAATTTCAGAATAGCTTTTACCTTGCTTGGGTCAGGGTGGACTTTCTCAGTGGTAATGCAGTGTCCAAGAAGCATAATTTTGCTCCTGGCAAAGTCACATTTGTCTTTTTTCAGAGTTAGACCCTCATCTCTCAGTCAGAGTACCTGGTGCCGCCTTGTATCATGTTCAGCCTGATCTTTGCCACACACCAAAATGTCATCTGCATTGTGTACCACTCCTTTGCAGCCCTCCAGCACTTGCGTCATCCATTACTAGAAATGTTACATGGCTAAAGAAATCCCAAAAAGCAGACTGTTGAAAAAGTTGCGACCAAATGAAGTTATGAAGATGGTCAGGAGAGTGTCGTCTTTAGTCAGGGAAATTTGCCAAAATCCTGATATGGCATCCAGTTTCGTGAAAGCTTTGCTCCTAAGAGCACAGATAGTGTGTGATTCACAGCTTGTAGGAAATGTCTTTCCCACTCCTGTTCCACCTACTTATTCAGGGGATCTACACACAACCTGAAGTTCTCTTTTGATCTTATTTTGGGCACAACCCCTAGGCCTGCACACCATGGAATGTATTGATGGACCTTAGATATTACTCTCATTGCTTCCATGAGATCCAGTTCTGCCCTGACTTTATCCTGCATTGGGAGAAAGACTCGGCTTGGGGCTAAGAGGGCATATGGTGTTACCCCTGTTTCCACTTCAATTTAAAAATTTTAAATATTTCTGATGTCTTCTCCCACCTAGACTTGTTTAACAAGGTTCAAAGCCTAAGTGGCTGGCAGTCCCAACAGTGGTTTCGTCAGTTTGACAACGGACTGCTTTCTCATCCCGTGCCCCATCTACTTGTATCTCCTTGCAAAGGACCCTCCAAGTAGAGGTGCTGGTACCTATTGCGAAGTTCAAATCCTTGATTACAGAGGTTTTTAAAGATGAATGTAAATATTTTAAATGAGTAAGCATTTCATTAATGTATTTTAACTACATGAAGAAGTCGTATGTTTTGATAGTGGGTTGTTGCTTTTGCATTTGTATATAGGTAAAAGGGTAGATGTTTTGATTGTATTGTGTTGTTTTATATTTGTACTATCAAACTTGCTGTCATGCTGCCTTTCCTGGCCAGGGCACCCTTGAAAAAGAGATTTTATCTCAATGGGTCTTTCCCCTGGTTAAATAAAGGTTAAATAACAATAAAAAAATATCTTAGGCCAACAACAATCCTGTCTCTGATAGGTTCTTCTCTTAGATCTCCAAATGCACAATGCTCAGCTGTGGACAGCAGTGAAATATGCTTCCTCACTTTCTCTTGGCTCTTGATTGCACCTGTTGAACTATGCAGGCTCAAAAATAATGTTCCTGTAGCTCAAACAGTGTTTCTCAAAAGCCTTTTACAAAGCTTCATAAGAATATTTCTGATTATCATTTAAGGGCACGGCATTCAATATGTCCTCAGCTTCATTCCCTAGTGTGTACATCAGTGTATTTTCTTTATATTCATGAGTCTGTTTATCCAGACTTTATGCTTTTCTGAAGCTCTCAAAACATCTTATCCACTTTGGCCATTCACTTGCATTATTAAAATCAAACCTGCCTGGTGGGATCATTTGCGCACTGCTAACTGGAGCTGCTGCTGCTTGTGCTGCCTGGCTCGTCTTCTCTGCCTTTCACTTAGTTTTCTGTTAATTTGCTCATTTACGTTTGTCTGACTCATCCAGAGCCTCACATACCTGTTTCCTATGTTATTCTCCAACTTATCTTTGGCAGGGCTCACAATTGTTGGATGGAAAAATAAAAATTCTTTGCGTCAGCTACATCGCTAGCTTGTTTAGCCCAATTAGCTTCTTGCTAATTCTGTTCTTCACTCCGAAGGAGTCACATTGACTTTATTTTCTTTTTGACTGTCTTATGGAGGTGCATCCTTCTCCTCCCCTCGTGTGACTTCAGATATCTTTTCCAAGTTTAATTCTGACCCAATTATTATGTAATAATCTATAATGAGGCAGAGAGTGATTTTGCCTTTAACACTATGTTTTGTCAGGCACAAGTCACGCAACTTCTGTATGTTCTACTGGTTGGCTTCATCATTTAACTGTGGTCAGCGCTTTATACAAACAACATCTTTCACAATGGTTTGAATGCTGTTTATTGTTGCCCCAAATAATGTTTAATTGTTGACAGATTTTAGAAAGTTGAAGTTAAAGGGAATGGCAAAATAGAATGGCAACTACTGAAAATTTACTGTAATTAAACAAGAATTTTCTTTACAGTAAATTTTGTTTTGTTACCCACAAGTTATCTTAAAAAAATCAACCTAATGTGTCCTTGAGACACATCAGGAAAGGGAGACAAACAAAAGAAAATGCACTCAGAACCTTACCTGCGATAGTAACATGTTATTGGTGGTGAATACCTGAACCCCAGCTGAGGGCAGACACTGGCTGCTATGACAGATCCATCAAAGAAGTGGAGGCTGTCTCTCCTGATGTGGATTCCGGCATGGGCTCTGCCTGCTGCTGAGAGCTGAGGCCTGCTCTGCATTGTCCACTGGCACACAGCCAAACTGGCCCTGCTACTATTGTCCTTCACCCTCCAAGCAATAAAGCCTGCTATTCAATTAAGATACAGTAACTTTGTAATGCATGCTTCAAGAGACACTTTAAACACAGTTCCAGTATGGGGAGCTAGCATCTAAATGAAAGAACGAGTCACTGCAGAGGCTCTTCAAAGTTAATCGTTATAAGGGAACAGTACAGAGCCTTTATTAAACTGTTTTTGTCATGCTTTCTTGCAGACCATATGACACCGTGCTGTACAGTATGCCTTGGACCAGACTTTCGAACAGTCCCTGCATCATCTGGTGTATCTGTCACATCTACAATTACATTATTGCTGTTTCACTCACAAGAGCCACTGTGTCAGAGCTCTCAAAACCAAACAGATGGAGCTAGTTGGCAACAGAAGGCATGCAAATCATGGATCATTTGATTGGAGATCTTATTTAATTATTCAACCAAGTGGCCATCTTGGAAAGAGACTCAATGCATGCTGCCTACTGTACAATATGTGTAAGCAACTGTTACAATATTCAACTAATAAAGAGTTATACAAAAGATGAAAACCAAGACAGTGTGTTATTTTACAGTCTTTGGAGTAAACATGAAATAACTAGTTGAAGGACATTTTGCATTTTGAGTCCAATTTATGAGCTAATGAATGCTGCTTCAGCTATCAGGCATTATATTATGCCTTCAGTTTAAAACATAATGCATTGATAAGGAGGACAAATCCAGAGGCATACAGCATACTGGGCATATTGGGCACACGCATGAGTATCTCATGAAGTATCACTGTAGCCACATTCAGGTTTGATGTTCATTTAATGTGAGCCTTATGAAACCTTGAACTGGAGGGGGAAAATAGTGGTAACTGGAGAGGCAGCTGTGACAATGAGCCAAAATTACAATCATGTGAAAAGAGACAAAGTATTTCAAGTAGTGAAGTAAATTAAATGAGAATTTAGCATCAGCTGAAATAGTTTGCAGGGAAAAAAAGCTGTATTTAACATTCAGGCACAATGCTGAAAAGTGACAATTGCTTATCTCCATGGAGATCAATAATGGCTGCAGGATCATTGTGTAAAGTGTCTGCAGGTTTAATGCAGATAGGATGTCATTATTATTTTCTTTCTCCTAATGACCATCATTATGCACGGACACTGATTGAATTCCATTTGTTACCTACGTTTGAGCCTGAGTGGAATAATTACCATTTAAGTATCTCCATTAAAATTCATGCACGGATGTTCATACTCAGACCTTCTTTTAAAAATAACTGAAATATTCTTCGAATACAAAATGCATTGGATACAACCGGTGCTGCTTTAATACTTCAAGTCTAATTACATGTGAGTGTTATTAAAGCATGTCTTCTTTTTTAGTTTGTACAATTTTTTAAAATGACGGCAAAAGAAAAGCAAGGAGCAGTTGCTGCTCGGTTACTCTCAATGCAGCACACTCTCTTAATATTTAATTAAAATGGATCTGCTGGTAAGTGTGATCAATATCCAGCACCCTGTCTAAATTGCTTTTTCAACCTCTTGTGTCACATACAAAATAAATATGTTTTAATACTTACATACATTTCTGTTTCAGGATAAAGGATGATTGTGCTGCATTAAGATATTAGTGTAATAGTCTTTTTTCTGCTGTTCAGACTTCACACTGGTAGTATTGTTGACCGTTACAAACAAGGATGACAGGTTAAGATCTGATTTATTCTTCCCAAAACAAACTATAAGCCTGTTTGTTTATCCATCAGAGCATGAATTCAGAACCAACTTACTGGTGGCCTAGTGTGTATAGTTGCTCAAGTGGAAGTAACTATGTTTATGTTTCAGGTAAATAAGACAGCCTCTTCCCTAATACAGCCATCCTTCTGTAAATACACAGCTGTGGCTGAACAGTGTGCCAGTAGAGGAGAACGAAGAGGGGATTTGGCCACACCAAATCAATCACTGACAGATTATGCTAAAGCCACTTCCATACACATTAAAGAGGGACAAATGCAGAATTGCAACTGAACAAGTTCTAGTTTTAAGCCAACAGTGGGACTTCCTGGTGATTTATCAAAGTCACTGCTGCTGAGCAGCATGCCTGTGTGATTTTAGTTCACACCAGACAGAACTGAGGCGCAGCATTGAAAGGAGTGTTTATGCCCTCAGCTGTGGCACTGTCAGCCTTGTGGAATTTACTGTAAATCACATTGCTTTTATTGCAAGATTTAGTAGCTTATCCTCTATGGGCTCTATTCACTTCAAGCTTGTCCCTATTAGGATTGTAGCCCTGGTCTATACAGAGACTTGGATACACATCTTGAAATAATGTAGGAAATCAAGCCTGTAATTTTGCACTCTTTGCACATCTTTCTCTTTAATAGCTGGTGCTCTTTTGTAGTAAAAATGTTTCATTGCTCTTACTAGACTGCAGTGTTTTAAGCCTGTGTGTGTATTTCTACTGAAAGATTTCTATTCCTGGTTCGAATCATTGCCTCTGATAGCCCAGAGATACAGTGCAGCGTCTCGGCAAACTATGTTATTTACAGCATTACTCAATGAAAGCCCCAAATCGGATTTGGTTAAGCTGTGTAATGATAGGAAATATAAACACAGTTTGAGAGAGGGAGAAGAATACTTTTCGTTTCCAGTGAAATGACTCAATATCCATTTTTATTTTGGTAAAAAATTTATGCTACCTGCTATTAATACACAATGTTTTATGACAACGACTGTAAAGATGAGCTAATAATTCTACAAGCCACGATCAGGGGAAACCAACATCCTTAGTTGCATCAAGATGCATGCTCCTGTGAGATAAGGCACGATGCAGCCAGTTTCCCAGAAGTCAGTGTTTCATGGCAGAAACAATAAACCCAGCAACATTGCTGAAATGATCACACATGACATAAGAGTCTGTGGGCAGAAGGTTAAAAAACAGCCAGTCACGTGCCATGCAAACCCCTAACCTCATTCTTGGGGAAATGAACAAATCCACTATGTGTGTGCTCAGGACCAGAAAGGGGATGTCTGCAAGTGTCTATTCATTAAGTTTTTATTATCTTAAACTGAGATTACTCATTTCAGGTGTAATAAAAAAAAATATAACCTGATATTCATCTCTAAAATATTCTGATATGCTTCCTTCAGGGGATTTAAGGTGAAGATGTTGTTTTTCAGAAATTCATCCATTTAATCTTACAGCGTTTAATCTTTTTGGACACTGTAAAATCCACAATCAGAAATTTTGATCTTAAATTGCCTGACACCAAATCATAGCAACTTGCTCACTTTTATTCCTCGAGGTTTGATCTGTGTCAAGGAGGATTCAAGTGTGTGATGGACATGAACTGTGATCCCTGTAGCTGTATGTGCGGGTGTCTGCATGATGTGTGTATTGACGTGCTGTAGCAAGAGTTCAGGGAGGCAGCTGAGCAAAATAATTTAGAATGTCCTGCCTGCTGACACAAGGACAAAAGCACAGACTGAACATGCCCATATGAGGAAGGAGACAATGGACGTGGCTACACCTGGAAATGCACTGCTGTTGTTTTTCAACGTGACCTCCACAGCACACAGAATTTTCACAGGCTGTTCCTACAAGCGGGACACTCGTGGTCGAGTCAGCGGAGTATTAACAGGACATTTTTCCACAATGGTTAGAAAATGATGATGAGCACTCGCATCCTCACGTAATTAGCAGCCGAGTAAATGAAATCAAACACACACTGT
>NW_024040272.1:0-33259 GCF_014851395.1 Micropterus salmoides | reverse complement strand
ATAGACTGGAGAAAAATAATTACAACAACTAAATAATGTTGCAAAGTACATAAGGGCATGTGAGTGCAAAAATGTGAATGTATCCTTTAAGGCTGGTTGACATAAGACCAACATAAGTTCGAGATTTTTTGCTGCCAGGCAGGTGGGTAAAGGCAGGGGCAGATGGGTAACACAGCCGTACCTCACCGACCACCAGTTACTCAGCTCACAGCAGGCTGAGGCTCATTCTCACTCAACACTCCACACGCACACATTCACACACACTCAAACAACAAGCCAGAGCCTATATTAGACTGAATCCTTTGTAATTCTGTGACAACATCCCTTCATCACTCTATTACACGACTCCTTTTAAAAGCTAGTGGGAATGATATGAGTAGGCTAACCGTGGGTATTAAAATCCTTGAGTGAGGATTTATCATTCAGCTTTATCATTTCAAATCCAAACTCTTACTACACTCAATCTACTGACAAATAAAACGTTCTAATGCCAGCCCCCTTGAATAGAACAAAGAGTACATTTCAATCTGACTGCCGCCTTAATTTCTGTTTGATCTGCATGAGCTATAACCAGCAGTAATGAGGAGAGGAGAGGAGGAATGGAGTGAGAGAACAACATGAGGTGATGAGGAAATAGCTACTACAGTAGAGAGGAATCAAAAGGGGACAAGGAGGAGAAAAGGAGGGCAAGAAAATGAAAATGAGGAGGTAAAGAGAGCAAAGAGAGGGAGACCAGGAGGCCCAGAGATAAGACCTGCAGCTTTATCTGTCTATAAACACACGCATGTCCCGCTCCGCCGTGTGGCCAGATGAATCCAGAAGATAGACAGAGTGATCTTGAGCACTGTAAGGACACTATGTTATCTGCTCTAGTTTATTGCAAGGCGAGTGAAATCTGATAAAAAAGCCTGCAGATCCTCTGGGACTGTTTATCTAAAAGGGTTGGACCATTAAAATCAATACATCCTTATCCACAGCCATGCTCAAAGTGGGCGTAATGAAGCAAGCCGGGATTTACCGTTTGTCTACAGTACGTGTAAACCCAGCTGTCAGTGCTTTTCATGGTGCTCACACCATGGACCACTGGTTCTTGTCTAAGCCCTCATATGTTTATAGCTAAAAAGGTAACCCAGGGTTTGTTTAGCACTGGGCAACGGGCACGACTTTAACAATGAGGATTATACTTACTTCTTTCATTTTCTCTGTTCTATCTATCTACTATAGTGTGTACCAGTAAAATCAATGGGGAGGACTGCCAACTCAGAAAACACAGTGAAAAAACGGTGCAGAAGCCGATGGGCTAAAACTATATAGGTGGGTAATATGGACGCATATATGATCATATATTCAAATAAAAACCAATAGTTACGGACCATCACTAGCTAAAACACATGTTGTGCTGCTTTGCCAATTGAACATGGTCAAGAATAGTATATAATTGCATACTGTTATACAACTCTATTTTTTAGCTCATCAAGCTGCAACAGTCACGATAAATGTTGTGTCAACAGTTTCTAGGCACGGAGCAGAATACACATTTACAGGTCAAGACATCCTGCCACTCTGTATGACCAAAGGTGGTTGAACAAAGCAATTGAAACAACGCACTGTGAAACAAGACATTACTTTGTAAGAATATATTCTAGTCGTGGTAGGCCTACGTGTTTTAGACTTCTGGTAGATGTCAGACTCTTATGCATTCATCCCTGCTATAATCTCCCCCTAACTGTTTTCTTTTAGTGTGGTCATCCAACCAGCAGAGGACACACTCCACTTCTCATTGGCTAAGTAAGCAGGCAAAGCAACATACCAAAGGTGTGAAATCGGTACAATACTTGCTGCATCCTCTAATCAACCGGTTGACATCCCAGCCAAGAGCCAGATGGCCCAGTATAACGTTCCAAACACTGACCAGTGTTGATATGACCGTTTGATCAATTAGGTTCTCTGTACTACTCTAAAAAGCTTTTTGATTTATTTCTTACAGCAATTGTCTTTTCTTTTTATCTAATTTTGTGGAGACTTGGCTTGGCTTAATCATTTTTTTTTCCCTTGGGTAATCCCAGTAATAAAGTTTATTTGTTTTTATCTACAGACATGATAATAAGTCACAGACAAGCTAAAACAAATGTTTTCCCAACTGACATGTGGTGATGTCACTTTGAATTATTACAGACTCCCTTTCAAGACATCCAAAATGACCCAGTATAAAACCTCTGAAAAGTATTGTGGTTATTGATTTGGCAAAATCTATAGAGTAAATATGCACACACAGTCTGCTAAACAATCTTTTTTATTAGCTACTGATACTGCAGCTGCATGATTATGCACTCACATTGTCTACTGATGTTACAGCTTTAATATGCGAAGACAGAGTGGACTAAAAATAACAGCTATTTTGTCAAGAGAACAGAGAATAAGAGAGGAGAACTGATGTTACCCATTAGAACAAGGCAAGTCAGCAGGGACAATGACAAATATTAGCAGCAAATGGGAGATTGTTCACGTGGGCATCGATGACACAGACACCTCCTCATGACACAGATACCTCCAGAAATGGATTTTACACCAGGAAGAACACAGAAGATGGACACAGAAGATGCACAGAACGAGGAGGATAAAGAGCTGCTCAGACTAGAGTGTTTCTTTGAATCTACAGATTTTATCTAAAAAAGAAATTACAAAACTTTTAGCTTTTTAAAGATCCTACAAGATGACCAACTTTAATGTTTTAATACCAGCATTTGGACTTTAAAAGTCCACATTCAGCTCATGTTCATTTATGGATATCATGTTTTGTGGAAGAAAATGGACCTTAATCTTTGCTTTTTTTCTGTTTCTTTATTTTTCTAGTGCTCCTGCTGACCCAGTATGAATGAATTAATGTGAGTGTAGTGTGTCCAGTCCTGCTCACACTCCCAGGGAGCCAAAGCCAAAGCAAAAAAAAAAAATAAGAAGAGAGTCAGAGCGAGCCGGTGCCAATAGGGTGAAACTAGGAAGTGAGTGTGGTTGGTTGTGTCGGCTCTCGCTGCTATGGAAACAGCATGACAGAGCAGACTGACTCTGCAGAGGCAACACTACATGTGTATGTGCAAGCTCTGAACACACACATTGTACACACACATCAGTAAATTAATTACATAAAAGAAACAAAAAATGTAAGAAGTGAGAAATTTTGAAAGAAAGAAGAACTGCAAACACCCACCACCCACAAATGCTACACACTCGCAGCCACCTACACGTAATTACACACTCGGAAGCAGTGGTGTAATTTTAGTGGATTTTATACTTTAGTCAAAGTAGCAATACCACAATGTCCGGCAATCAAAATCTTACTTAACTAAACATAAAGATGTATTATCACCAAAATATAACTATACAAAAAGTACTAATTATGTTAAATGTTCGTGTTGTAATGACTGAAAAGATAAATAAAATTCAATACAATTTCATAAAATAACTGAGCCTTTATGTGTGCAGCATTTTTACTGTTGTTGGTTTTGGGAGTTTCTGCAGTTTCATCTTCAACTTTAATATTATAAAGATATTTCTGTAAATAAGTGAGTCTTTAAATAGCTTATTTTGTAGTGCTGTAAGAATAATTCAACCTGTTCTTAATCAGCTTGTTAAAACACACAAACCGGTGTCCACCAATGTGTCCCTGAGCAAGACACTTAACCCCTAGTTGCTCCGTGCGATCTCTGACATATATAACAATTGTAAGTTGCTTTGGATAAAAGCGTCAGCTAAGTGAATAATTGTAATGTAATGTAATGTAATGTAATGTAGATGGTTCGAGTCAGGACCGTGTAGTACTACTCAGGGCCGGTTACATATGTTTTATATTAAAAGATAACCTCTAAAATATCCAAAGTAACTATATAAATGTAAGTGGAATAAAAAATATAATATTTCCCTCTAAAATATTGCAAAGTATCATAAAAAGCAAAAACTGTACTTACGTTCAGTAAATTAACTTATTTAATGAATTTAATCTCAAATGGTCTCTTTTCTTATTTCCTCCTTCTGCTCTTCATTGAAGTTTGTGTGTGCGTTTGTATGTGACTGTGCGCGTCTCCTCCAGCAGCTCGAGAGGGTGAATTTCCCAGGGTCCCATGATAGCCATCACTTCACGTGCAGCCTTGTCATCACCATAGTAACAGCTGCCATAGAGACCGTCTCCCAGGAGCTGGGTGTATTTTTACATTCTCTCTCGTTTCCTCTGTCATAAAAAAGAACATGCTGCACTCAGTGGGCGATTGCTCCACATTTGGCGATGTTTTACATTGACTTAAATGTATTAGACACCTTTAGCCACTGAATAAGAGCTTTACAACAGATTCTCCATGTCCTCTGTTACTCTGGCCCTCTTCTTACTTTTTTTGTGAAGGTGTGAATGCTGCCTTCTGCAGAACTCACCCCAGGCTTTTGCACTCTCTCACAATTAAGCAGTCACACACCGTTACGCACAAGCACATGTGAAACACAGACACACATAAAATTCCCCCACACATGCAAATCACTGAAATAACAGTCACACACATACACACAGGCTGATTTAGTCTACGATTACTTTTGTGACAATGACGGCAAGAGAAAATGGAAGATCCTGCTTCACATCCCAATGCTTCACATTGTCAAGCAAATCCCTGAACAGTTGTGTCAGTGTGTGTGTGTGTGTGTGAGAGAGAGACTGTATGTGGGAGGCGATTAGCTAACTAGCAGCCAAGAACAGCTTGTTCTGTTTTACATTCATTAAATAACCACTTACAACAGTTACCTGCACCAGCACATGCATACAAATACACAGTTAGATTTATTTGTCTTTGGTTCTGAGCCAAGACCATAATAATTTCTGAACTTGCTGTTTGAAAACCCAGACTTTTGCAAACGAATGTGCTTGGGCACTAGTTTAACAAATATGTGGCAGCATCGGGCCAATAGTCAATCCCACCTATACCCACTTCTACTGGTCATGGTCACGGGGGACTGGAGCCAATCACAGCTCACATTGGAGGGCAAGTTACATCCTGGACAGGTCACCAGTCTATCACAGGGACAAATACTGTATATAGATTGAACCGTTAAAACTCACACACTCAAACACATTTCCACCTATGGGAAATTAAATCAGTTCATCTAATCTCCATGTTTTTGCACTACAGCTGCAATGATTAAATTAATTGATTTGACAGAATTAACCATTTTGGGTTGGGTCTATATGTAGTTTTGTAATTAAATCACTTTTTTATTACCTGTATGTGAAGGTGTTGTAACCTCACAAAAAACGATCCACTTGCCGGGTATTTCTGCTACCTCTGACGGCCAGTATGTCTAATCCTATGTGATGACTCCGGGTCGGATCTTCCCAAAAATCCACTCACTGTGACTGCATGCGTGCTCCCCCCGAGCCTGTTGCATTCTGAATCTGTATTATACACATAGCAACAACACCACAGCTCACTACATGGAGTCCACTACTATAAAACGACCGGTTCCCAGCACAACAAAGACTCCAACACAAACCATTTATGGATAAAAACAAACAAAGATTTATGTGCTGAAGCCCGCCAGGCCAAACGAGAATCAGATTGTCATGTGAAAACAGTCAACTTCAGAAAAGCTTGAATCACGAGAGACCTCTGCTTTGCTTTGGAACCGATAAACCAACACAGAGTTGGCTTTCAACCGATTAAACTGATATTACCTCAAAGTATGTGACATATATTGGAATTTTTATCCGGTGCAAAATAATAGTTGTATGGCTTTCCACATTAGTTAACCAGCTAACGCAGTCCATATTACTATCCTGTGTACCACAAACACCTGCACCTGCAAAAAATGATGTAACGATACAAAGCAAATGTGGAGCGATTTGTTTATACTAGCCTATGCGAGGCAGAGGCAGCCAGCTAATGTTAGCCCGGCTCTACCACTGTTTGCTTCATAAAGTCAGTCAGTTTAGACTTATTGTCATTTTACCAATACTCAGGTACACAGCTTCAACCACCATCTCAGTCGCTGTAAATTACACATATTATGTGTCTCACATAATATCCAATAACGCAACGTAACGGCACAGACAACACCACAGTATAAGACCCATTCACTACAGTAATGTTACTGACTGCGGTCTAACTGTTATAAAGGGTGACAACAATCTCATTTATAATATTCAGTCCAGCTCACTAACTGTTTTGTTATCATCCAAAACATTCAGCTGTGCTGACATTGCTGAGCCTCTGGTAAAAGACAAACAAATGGCAGGCAAGCTGCTAACGCGGATGTATCGCATTGGCCAAAGGCAGACAATGTAACGTTGCCATGCAACAAGCATGGATTAGTTCAACCTCAAGGGGATAAAATATTACTGTAACATTGCAGTGGAAATTTACCAGTTTGTCGTGTGAAGCTGTCTCCCTGTGTTTCGGATTCTGCTCGCTCATGAGTTCGAGCACACATACGAGCACACACCAGGTTGCAGCGGTAACAATGGCAACACTAACTAGTGTTATCTTAAAAAGTCCACTAAAGAGTCTTAAAGAGTCCACTAACGTCAGCAAAAAAACGGCACCCACCACTTACACTCCAAAAGTCCAAAGTCAAAACTAACATTAATGCAAAGCATGGGAAATAAATTATGATATTGTAGTTTTAGCTAATTCATCCCGTGTCTGCGTGGGTTCTGTCCGGGTGCTCCGGCGTCCTCCCACCATCCAAAAACATGCAGGCTAGGTTGATTGGTTACCCTAAATTGTCCTTAGGTGTGAGAGCGTGCGTGAGTGGTTGTTCGTCTATGTGTGGCCCTGCGATGGACTGGCGACCTGTCCAGGGTGTACCCCGCCTTGCGCCCGATGTTAGCTGGGATTGGCTCCAGCCCCCCCGCGACCCTGTACGCAGGATAAGCGGTTGACAATGGATGGATGGATGTTAGCTTGCCTTCTGATGTTATTGCTAGCACTGCATAATAAAAGCATACATATGATGCATCTCTCTCGCTCACTCTCTTGGCTGGGTTAGTTTAGCTCTTATCCTGGCTCTCGTCCTGGGGCAATCACACCGCCTGCGACCCTGCTAGTCTGGCAAGGTGGTTGGAAGATGTCATTGACAGTCATTGTCTCAAGGTCCACTGCACTTAATCCAATCTCTGCGCTTCTTTTTCCGATGTTGAGAAATATATTTTTGTTGTAAGCTGAGTCACGGACAGCCCCGGCCCAATTTTATCCCTGTGTATAACTAATGATTGATTTTTATTAGGCAAAGGGATGCAAGGCAGGGGCAGCCAACTGGCTAACTGTAACCTAAACTAAGCTGGGGTCAGCCAGCTGGCTGTAGTTTGGCTGTGTGGCATGGGTCTGGCGTTGGTAGCTTTGTGGCGTTGACTAGTGGGGTGGTTTGCAAACAGAAAGCTAGTCAGTACTATGAAACCAATGGTCCAAATAAAATATAGGAACATTGAGATGTATATGCAACTAAATTGGTCACCCTGGGGTGTTTTATTTTTAGGTGGCTTATCAAATTGGTAGAAGCTCTACTAACGCAAGTAAACACAACCCACAAATATTCGCCTCTAATCTGGTTTAGGCTACTACAGTGGCATAAACCCAAAATAAACATTTTGCTGTGGTTAACTTGAAATAAACATATCAAAATGATGCTGAACAAACTACATAATGATGCTGATTTGTTTAACATATGAATTCATGCTTTGTCGGGTCTGTCTGCAAGATGACTAGCAAACTACTTTTAAAATGCTTGTTTCCAAATGGCGTTCAGATCGATCAGTGATATATGCTAACTTGTTTCATAGCCAAGTACAACGATAGCTGGAATCAAGTAACAGACATATTTTCAGAACATACCAAGGAGTTCAACTTCCTTGCTTCTTTTCTCAAGGCAATCAGATGTTTTGTCCAATTTCTGTATAAATATGAAGTAGTACCACAGAGCAACTCGGTGGCTCGCTGCAGCATACTGGTTGAGAAGGTGAGTTAAGTTGAATACACTTAAACACCTCAGTACCGGAGTGATTTTATTTGTCCAAAAGCTCCGGCATCAATATTTTACTACCACCTTGTGAAATGATCGCATTGCAGCCATTACAAGTGGCTATTGTGGTGTGTTTTTGTTTTCCAATTTAAAATATTACCACACTGCAGACAAACTGCTTTCTTTTTATGACACTGTGTGACAGCTAAACCAAAACAAAGGGACTGGGCTTAGGTTCGTACTAAATAAAGCTGATCCCGATCAGTTAAATAATTCCTTGATCTGCCCTGATCCCGATTGATAATACCGGATCTGGACATCACTACTGACTGCAGTTAGCCCAAATTACACAGGTATATAGGACCCTATGGAAAATGCGGAGGAATTGTGGAATTTGATAATAAAATATGGAATCTGCCAAAATGTGGATGCAATTAAAAAAACTCTGAGCTTCCCCTATCATAATCAAGTGTTTTTTCACAGCACTTAATAGTCAACAAACGTCAGTTTAGACACCAGCACCATATAGCATCACTTTGGAAATATATACCTAAAGCATATCACTAAATAACAAAATAAAACATTGTCTATTATCTTACAAACGACCTAAAAAGACATTTTTCTTGTTGGTTGAGGTTTGATTAAATTTAGGTTACTAAAACTATTTACTTAATGTTAGGGAAAGATTGTTCATGGATTAAAGTAACTCTTGGTAGGAGACAAAAAACAAACTGTGGTTATACACCACCTCCAACCTCTTCTCTAAGAAATTTTGCCGCTGTATAAAAATGGCATGCCATATCCACTTTTGCTACTGTGGAAATTACTCACACAAATAAGAAATGTCACTATCAGGAAAACCAAGGACCATTTTAGGTATTTGAACAAATGCCCAATGCTTTCTTTTTCCTGATGAGGACAAAGTCTCAAGGAATCGCAGCACAGTCTTGTTGAATCATGGTTTGGGCGTTTTCACACTCAGTCAGTCCAATCTGCCTGCCACAGTGGCTCCAGGTGGCATGTCTGTAAAACTCAATGACCCTTATATCACCGAAACTAAAATAACAATCGACAGACACAACAAAACACATAACAGCTGACAATTCACCTGCACCCAAAATGTGGGAATCAATTATGCTCAGATGCACAAATTAACCAAATGGGTCAAATTAGTGTTACCTAAACTAAGACTCCAGCCATAGAATGAGCTAAAACGATATTTCCAAATGACATAAGGCACCCTTCCGCTCTCTGCTGGAAAAGTTCAGGACCTGACTGCATTCAGTGACAAATACCAACAAATGACAGACAGAAAGTTAGACAGACAAACAGTGTGATATATAAATAGCACGCAATAAAGACAGATAAACAAGCAACCAGACTGAGAAAGGCAGCTTGACACAGAGAGTCGTGCTGTCAGAGAGGAACATATCTGGGTTACTGCAGTGACTTTCTAACATACAGTACAGTTTACATATGTCAGCTAATAAAGAGTGTTCCTGAAATGGTAAATTAATTAATAAATTAGATGATCAACAGAAAATTAATTGAAAACAATTTTGATAATTGATTAAATGATTTATTAAGCACAAACGGCAAACATTTGTTGTTTTCAGCTTGTAAAATGTGTGCATTTGCTGCTTTTTGTTATTGTAAATTGAATATCTTTAGGTTCTGGACTGGTTCCTTTGATAGCTTGATAGTAAAAATATCAGAACAGGGAGAGAGAGGTTTATGACATGCAATAAAGGGCAACACCCTGGTATGATTATTTGGTTTTAACCACTAGGCCATCATGACGTGTGTCAAGTCATTGGCATTTTTATCCATTTCGTTTTGCTTTTAATAGACCAAGGTCCGAGGTTTCCAGTAAGGGGTTGCAAGATCTATCTGAGAGGTCACGAGATGATCATCAAGGAAGGAAGGAAAGTTGAAAAAATATATATTCCTGCTACACAAAGATATATTTTGCTTATTTCCTTCCTTGCATTTCTTCCGATAAATTACTAGATTATTTTACTTCTTCAGGACAGTTGCAATGTTCAGAATGATGATAAGGGGTTGCAAGTAAACATATTAAAGAGTCACATGCCAGGACGGCTGGGGCACAGAGTTAGTAGAGTGGGTTGCCCGCTAATCAGAAGATCGACATTGCATGTCAAAGTGTCTTTGGGAAAGATACTGAACCCCCAATTGCCCCCGATGGCTGTTCCATCGGTGTGTGAATGTGTGTGAATGTTAGTTTCTGCACTTAGGCTCAGTGTGTGAATGGGTAAAAGTGATGTACTGTAAAAAGCGCTTTGAGTGGTCGCAAAGACAAGAAAAGCGCTACACAAATACAGAACACATTTACATGCCAAAAAGGTTAAGAAGCACAGGACTAAACAATTAATGTATGTATGGAAATTCATGTGTAGCCCATGAACGTACTCGCTGGAGGCTTCAGATGTCAGTTTAAAATGTCATTAAAGAAGATTCCCAAACTTGGGTCTTATCGTTTCAATTCATTATTTGAAATTGAACAGGGCAACATCGCTAACACTGGTTAAAATCCTTCACTGCCCAAAATAACTGTGCTCATAACAGCAAATAATTACAGTCAGTGGTGGAAAGTAACTTAGTATATTAAGTAGAATTTTGAGGTACTTGTACTTTACTTGAGTACTTCCACTATATGTGCCTTTATAATTCTATTTCACTAGATGTTGGAGGAAATTATTGTACTTCTTACTCCACTACATTTTTTGAAAGCTATAGTTACAAGTTACTTTTGAGATAAAGATTTTACATAAAAAGATTTACCATTGTGAACACTGCAGCTGTCTCCCCCTTCTGACAGTGAGAGAAATTCGTGCTGGTATAAGTGCTTATGTCCATGTACCATTTACCATACTGAGTTGCTGCTGTCGGTGTGGTTGCTCCCCCCTATAGCTCTGGCAAACCAATCATTACTAGTTGGCATAAAACACATCACTACCGGTTCGGCAGCGTGGGAATGTCGCCACAGACACCAGATTTAAAAACTGTGGATACAGAGAGATTTACCTGGTGGTGATTGGTTTAATCAGCATTGGGTGAATTTATTTGGCAAGGGCTTGAATGTTACAGACGTTCATTTATATGTAAAAGTGCACTCTAGCTTTATGAAGTTTTTTTAATGCTTTCACTTATAATGGAGTACTTTTACATAAATGAAATGGTATTTTTACTTGTCCACTATTGAGTACTGCATCTTGTCTTTGCTTTTTCTTCAGAATAAGTTTAGCTATGAGATTCTGTTTCAGAGCTGAATGTCTGAAACACTTTGGAACTATCCAACTTTAAAGATCAGGGGTATAAAACAGAAGAGCATGTGTAATGTTATGTGTTAATGTAAAGTGATGTCAATGTCAACAGAAAGTCAACTGGCAGTTCACAAACAATTCCAGACAGACTTGTTTGGTTTTTTCATCTCGAGGCTTCACTCGCCCAACTGTTCCTCACCGAAGCTCACAGAGAAAAGTCTCCTCTTCATCCTTTCCTTCTGTCATATCTCGCTTTCTCTCTCTCTCTCTCTCTCTCTCTCTCTCCCCCCTGTTTTCCAGGCCAGTCTTTTATTTTTTCTCCTCTCTGTTCTTCCAGGGTTGTGCTCAGTGGCCCAGTTCTGCCTGAGACGCCCCGGCACATCTCCTCTTTCTGTCTTCTCTCTTTTCACTTTCGGGCTTGTCTTTCTCGCTCTCTCTCTCAACGCTCTTCCTCCATCTGTCTCTGTGCTTAACTTTTTCTCTCCCTCTCTCTTCCTCTACCCATCCTCACCCCCTACCAAGAGATAGAAAGGGAAGCCATCTTAAAACAAGTGCGCTACTTTTGTGTTTCCTCTCTACGGGAGTATCTCGATCTAAATCCATTTTTAAATTCCAAGAGGTGATTCACTGTGAGATGTTCAAAACTAAAATATAAATGTAGCCAAGTGTACCAGGGGTACAGAGTTCGATAGTGTTATGTGGGTTATAATGTTATGTAATTGCTGGTGGGATTATTTCAGCGATAGCGTTCCTCTCTATTTAATGGCACTGTCACTTTAAGAGTGGTACATGGGACGGATCGTGTGAGAGGGTAAAGTTTCCAACGGGACACGGAGAAAAACGGAAGTGTCGGTCCTGCGGTGTAGACAAACGGCAAGGGATGTACTTTGGTTTATTGATACGGAGGATATCTTCATAAACCATGGTAAAGTACATTAATAATCCTTAAGATCAGCAGACGAAAGAGTGAACTAGCTAGCGGACCAAGGTAGATGCATGAAGACTTGGGTGTCCCAGCTGATTCTTGACGATTGATAGCCGAGTGAGTGTGTGTGTGTGTGTGTGTGCGTATCCCCACGAGGGGAAGAAACTCTGACCAGCGGCGACAGCAGGAGAGATACACAAAGTTTCTGTGTGTGTGTGTGTGTGTGTGTGTGTGTGTGTGTGTGTGGGCGTGTCCTGGGGGCGCACATTGAAGACAAAAAGGCCACTACTGTTGTCTAGTCTTGACTTTGGTCTAGATTTTGGTGCTGTCTAGATTTGATTTGTTTCACAGATTTTGTTGTCGAGAACTTAGGTCTAGAGTTCCTGTTCAGAAGTAACTGAAGACTACTGAGTGTAAACTAGTCTATGGCAGCTGTGTACTGTTAAATCGAATAGTTGGGATCAGATGCAATAAGTAAATGACAAGTGAGAAAGTAATTCCTGTGTTTATAACCTGCAACTGCTTCAGATTCTTGATTTTACGTTATTAATGTTGTTCTCGTTTGAGTCCAGTTGGGGAACAAAATCCCCACAAAATTTATTGTGTGTTTGGCCTCATCATTCCTGGTCTGGCCACATAAATATTAATATTAATATTACTATCATTCCTTTCTTTTGTAACTATTGAATTAGAAAATAGATTGTTGATTATAATGCATTCATGTGTAACATGTTGTGACTTGCCAGCTCGCCAACTAGTTTAGTGGTGTTTTGGATGGTTATCCATGCAGAATATATACACTTAAACATATAAGGTTTCTTTAGATATTTGAAAAGTATGAAACTTAGCAAGATGTGTTTGGATCAATACTATAGTTCAATCAATCTGTTTCTCTAATCGTCCCAACTAGGAAAAATCGATATATAATAATTCTCATCATCTTGATCTCCTGTCAAACATCAAGCGTCAAGTCTCAGATAAATATCTCTTTTTAATAAGAGCAAATTATGGAGCACCCAAATTTAAATTTGTTCTGTGCATATGGCTTAGCATAAACAGGTCTAGGTAAAACCATGGTCAGTAGTCTTCAGCTGTGACTAAGACATAAAAAGGCTGAAAAAGACCACTACCTGACTCCAGGCAAATATTTCCCTGCTGCACTAGAATCATACAAAGTGTCATACAACAAAGATTTCAGGTTTTGTGTGAAGCCAAATCGCACTGTATCACATATACGCCCAACCTCTAAAGTATATTTTTGATCAATACAAAAGAACTCTGAGGAAAATGTAATTAGTAATAAAAATAATTAATATGTGCTTTTAAACTACTCATTTAGTTGTTTTATGACCACACATGGATGAGAATACATTATCGTCGTTTGAAAGGGAAGTTACAATGAACTGCTCAGACTCTTAAACAGAGAGAATGGACAAAAATGGTTTCAGACTGACGCTTGATGTCAATGTCAGTCTGTAAGAGCGTGTGGGTTTGTGTGGGTTTATTTGTGTGTTGTTCAGTTATATATTTAAGGTCACCTTGCCATGCTGGTGTCCTCGCAGCAGCTTGTCCAACGCTCAGAGCCCGAAGGAGAGAAAAGCGGAAAGAAGACACACACACACACACACAGAAACACACTCATGTCTACTATTACAGTGTCATTTCTTACAGCTTCAAACTGTTGACCTAGAAGCTTTAAACTATTCATAGATCAGGGCGACACTTGTTATTAAAAGTTTTAGGTTAATTTGATTTAGCATTTTGAAGACTAAAGATGAGCACTCTGTCCTCGAAGTACAACATACCATTAACATTAAAGTCAGATCCACATCGCCTGAATATAAAGACTCTACTGAAGTGGAATGCTCCAAACCCGATAGACATAGTTTAAACTCATTGGTTTTCACCCTGACTTTTGACTAGTCTTTCCCTTTCTATTGTGAAATACTTCAGGCCTCTAAAAAGTATTCAAATAAAACAATCTAAAAAGTGATTTGTTTGGGCCACTTGAGGGCAGCAGAGCAAACATCTTAGTAGACAAATGCCTGTTTAACTATCTAGCACACACAAAACAGCATAAAGTTTTGTGTTTCTGGCGGCCCAAAGAATTTAAGTTCAATTTTCACTTTCTTTCAGCTCTGTTTTGGTCTCCTAAGTGAGATATCTGGCTCATTAGCTGTTAAAAGCTAAATTTGTCTGCTTTTTGATGCTGGGTAGGTAGCGTACAGTGGGACTGTACAGCTGCCTGTTGTGTCTGGACATGATGCTGATAAGATGGGTAAGAGGGAACCAAAACAGTAAAGTTGCACCAAAACAATGAGCTAAAAGCTCCGTAGACGTGAGGGAACTGCAGAGTTGGGGGATGTTTATGGACCCTTGCTTTAACCTGGTCATTTAACTTTAATCCTGAAACCAAGTCTTAACCCTAAAACAACGGGGTAACCTGTGATTTTAGGTCCCAGATGCGTTACTGACCCCCATATGTGACTTTGTGTCCAGTTTTCTTCCCCTACAATGTGATGAATACAGAGCACACAGAGTCCTGATTGCAAAAGAACGCTTCACCTTCACCTGAAAAACTCTCTCTGTACACACTGTGAGACCTGCTGCTATCTGGAACAACCTCTCTATCTTTCTGTCATCCCTCTCTCTCTCGCGCTCTCTCGCTCTGGCTGGGAGTCAATCTCTCTTTTTTACTGCCAGCTGATAGCTGTGCATGACTGTCTGGAACTCTATTCATGCGTTCCCTTCATCTATCACCTGCTGCTGCCTCTGTCCTCTCCTCCCTTCATCTTCTTACCCTCTCTGTTTCTTTCTAAATGAAAACAGATAATATGCTGTGGCTTTTCATCAACGCATTGATATCTATCAGCTTTCAGCTTATGCCCTTATCCTCAGACATGCAGTTCAGGTGTCTTGCTCAAGGTCACTTCACCACTGGCTGTGTCTTGCAGGAATTGACACACTCTCAACACGTCTCTCTTAAAACAGACTCTGCCCTCAAATTTGTAGCTTTTCCAATGTTTTTCTAACACTGCATGACAGACTCCATTTGCATAAACACCCTTTAGTAAGTTTTATCCCTAAAGCGTTCCTTAACAGTCCATGGAAATTGCACAGTGAGCAGTTGCCATGGTAACCGGGGACTCAATTGTCCAAAATTACCATAAAACACTAATTAAAAAGCCCTGGCTAAGAGCACCATTTTGACAAGCTTTATGCAGTACTGCTGAAACAACCCTCAGGTGAGGAAAATGGACTGGGAATGGAAATCATTTCAACACCCACATTATAACATTTTATAATTCTGTGGACTGAATGTAAACTTGGTGTATCTGAGTGTTTGTGTTTGGTAAAATATCTAAGTCTAGAGTTGAGTGGGTTTTAAACATTTTGTGCACTGGACAATTTTTGGTGAATTAGATTGAGCTGCATCTGTACTCTACAGCATTTACTATGTTTAAGTATCTATAAATGTCATAGTTAGAGAAGGATGTACACGTTTCTTTGGCACCATTGCTTAACTTGACAAAAGTTGATGACCGAAGCAAATTTGTCAAAAAAATGTTGTCAGTAAGAGCACACAGATGTCACAATTTCAGGCATAGCTTGGCTTTGGGATCAGAGAGTATGTTTTTGGTTCAGTGGACAATACAAAGTAATGCAAAAGCCAAAAACTAAAAGTGTTTTCATTGGACTCATTGTCCATCATTATGTTCAATAAGAAATCAATAAAAAACAAACAAAAAGCTATATTTCAGTACCTCAATCACAAATATGCCCAGATTTAGGAACATTACATCAGAGCTCAAATCCCCTGTTCTCCATAACCACTAACAGTCACATACAGTACCGAAGTGACAAACATTGATCTTGCATTCATTAATTCTTTGGCTATGAATCTGCTGCAAGAGGCTGAAAGTGAACACTGTGGGGGGAAAAGGACTTAAGTGAAACACAAACCAGCCGTATAGCATCATTTGGTATACTTACTATACTATACTATACTAAGTGGTGGCCATAGCGCACGTTCAATGTTTCAAACGGACAGAGGTGGTCCAAGTACAGTAGGTGTGCTGATCCGAGGAGGATGGCTTAAGGGTTTAAGATGGTGACCATTTCATTGCAACATCCCAGATTTGAGATTCAAAGAACATTTGTTGCATGTCACATGTCCTGTCGCCCTTAATTTCCTCTCTCTACCATCAAAATGCCTAAAAAATACTTTTAAAAAAGAGAGCAAATAAAATAGGACAATGGCATGTCCTTACAAAGCAAAGAAACATTTCAAGATGTAGTATCAAAAGCCATCAGTTTCCCATTTCACCCCATCTGTTTTTACACACTCTGGTGAAAGATGTGTTAGATCTTTCTTTTTTCCCTTTACTTAACTGGGTCAAAGTGTCCTTGAGATTAAAATGTCCTTTTCACAAGTTTGATGTGGCTGAAAAATTATACTAACCAACTTGGAGTGAACAATATCAACATGCAGTTTTCATCTGATTTACTAAGCATAAAGCACAATGATCTAGCTCTGGCTTCGCATATACACCGCACTGTAGCTGCTACATATACGGGCTGGGCTAACCTGACTAGCATGGTATAGCTAACAATAAACAACGGACACACATCTCCTTGGGTGGAACTTATACTTTTGAATTTAAGTTCTGTACATGCCAAGGCGTAGACAGAAATCATTTGGTTCATAGGGCTTACTACATTGCAAGTACAAACCTGTCTGATTCTGATGAATGTTGGAAAGTTGCAGAGGACATCTTGTTACTGATCATCGTTATCTCCATTGTAAACATCAGGAAAATCTTTTGACCACCATCAGTTATCATCAGTACCAACATGTAGCAGACACCGCTTGCTGCAGAGCAGAGTAACCACAGACACCTTCCCTGTCTGGACGGAGAGAGAGACAGTAGGAGAACAGTCAGAGCGAGGAGGCAGCTCCGTGAGAGTACACTGGTGTGAATCCCACTAGTCACGACACAAAGGCGCTCTAGAAAATGTTTTTAACGCCATCGCCACAGCAACGTGGGCATCACAAGGCAAATTCAGGCCAGTCAGTCAAGGGTGAGACACTTCTCTCCCACATACCTTAGCACCAGCGAACTTCCATCACGATTCACAGCGCTTTAAAGGAATACAAATTATGTACTGCCCTTGTACAGCACTATTTCATACTTAAGCTAATGAGGAATGATGTGCAAGTTTTTGTTACTGCTGCAATATTTAACTTCAACTGAATCTTCACACTTGCAAATGTTCTCGTATACAAAAGGGAACAATACGTCATTCCCACAAATGCACTGTGGGATTGCACACAGTCTGTACTTGCTATTTGTCACTCCCCCACCCCTCTACCTCTGTCTGTTTCTCTGTATTCCTCTCTCTAAAAACTAACATCCTTATCTGTGGTTCAGATTTCCACACCAATTAATTGGAGAGTTATAACTTGCCAATCAGGGTTAACATGTATAGCTGTATCTGCTCTTCCGTGGGTTCCACCTTTTGCGTTCAGTTGGCATTACGTTATCAATAGGCATTTGGATGGTCGTTTTTTTGGGCGTCTGATGGTTGGGTCAGGGTCTTCCGCGTTTGTGTCGTGGTGCATCTTTTTTAAAATTTATTTATTTATTTCTCCCACCCCTATTGGCTACTGGGATTCTTGCCTGCCTGGGTCAGTGCCGCACGGTTGTGGCATCCCACTCTCACTAACAACTACATTCTTTAACAGGCTTATGCGCACACACATGTACACAAACACACACACACACACACACACACACCCATATGCACACAGACAGACACAGTCTCACACATAGACACACACAAATTTAGGTTGTCCCTGGTAGAATTATTCTTGATGCTTTTCTTTCAGTTACTTATTTAAACAAATTGTTATTATTCCAGCTCTCATGGCTGTGCTGTGTTGCTTAATAATTGTGCTTGACTGTTTCTTGTTTTCATTTCTCTCTTAGCCGTCTTCCTATGTCAGCTGTTTATTGCTGCTGTTCAGCTGGTTGTCTTCTTTTTTGTTTTTTTGTTTGTTTGTTGTTGCTTTTTCTCCGCCCCAAGCCCCCCTCCCCGTTCTCTTGCAGGTTTCGTTGCTTTCTGCAGTTGTTGTTTCCCTCTGCTATTTCCTGTTGTCCACACCCCCCATCGCCGTTCTCTTGCAGGTGTTGTCCTTTCTCTGTGCTGTCTGTTTCAGCAATGTCTGTGCCCCCCATCCTTATGTCTGCCCCCCTGTCCGGCCCAGTGACAAATCAATACATAATTAAATAAAAAATAAAACAGACAAAGGAGTATATTAATACTCTCTTTTTAAAGTAAAATCTGTCTTGCACAATATGGTATCCAGCTCATCATACTCTATACCAGGCTGCTGGGCAGGACAGATTTAAAAAAAACAAAACAAACAAACATGTATAGCTGTATAATTTCAATCACAGTTTGATCCTTTGTCCTTGTATTAGGGCTGGGCAATAAACAATAATGATAATTATCGCAATATAATTTTCCTCAATAACTATATAACAAATGTTCAATATATCGCCATTAAATGTTTGATTCAATTCATTTGGATCATGCATGAATAAGCACCTAATAATTCAATTAAGATATTTATTTTGTTGAGGAAAAGGGACTGAATGATTTTCTAATCGTATTTGTTGAAAAATTATTTTATCAGAATCGTTTTGAATTTTCTACCTCAGATTTGTGAAGTGATCCACTGTTGGGCATCAATTCCTAACCTTCCTATGTCTTCATGTTTCACTAAGGAGCAAAAATCTGCCTTCAAAATTGAAAGAAATAATGATTTGACATTTGTCGTGATAATTATCAATATCGAATGGTATTAAATGTTTTTATCGTGACGACATTTTTGACCATATCACCCAGCCCTACCTTGTATATATTGCAGATCAGATGTAGCGACAATGATGAAAGATATAATTAGTGTCATTATGATTTTTAACATCTCATGAGCCTTCAACCACAATCATCTATCACTCAAACCAGACTTTCTGGACAGCAATTAATCATCTCAGTGGTACCTGAAGCAACAAGATCACATCAATGCAGCAACTTTAAAGGTGCTACTATTCTCCACCTGTCCATTTCTTACTGCCTTCAGTCTTTATTGGAAGTGTGTTTAACTCACTGCCAAGTTAATTCTTTTTCAATTTGCACCAAAGCACTAATTGTGCTTTTTGTGGGAAATGTATGTCATGTATAAAAGCTCCCGATTAATTATGGAAGACAATATGTTTACTTTTTTCATCCGTCTGTTTATTGATCTGTAATCCATGCAATTTCTATGCCATTCTCTATCCCATCCCATTCAGTTTCACTGTATAAATGAATAATACCATCTTTTCTCAGCTAACAGCAAAAGCTGGCAGAAAATCCAATAAAAATGTGCATGTTTCTGCTAATATTCTATACCAGAAAAGACACTATTCTGCTTTGCTAGATGTTGCTTTTTCCTGTTAACTGCAAGATAGTTTTACCTTTTCTGAATAATAAATAATGTTAAAATGAATTTAGGGCTGAAACGATTCATTGATTAAATGGATTAAACTTCATTTAAACCATTTAACTATACAGCACAGTGTTTCGCAGGGACATTTATTACTGTCGCACAACGCGGTTACACTGTGAACACGACGTGATTATGATGGAGCTGTTTGCAAAGTGGAAGAAGAGAGAGAAAATAGCAAGGGACAAAGAAGAAAGTGTCCAAAGTATAGGATTATTTCAAGATAAAGAAAACAACAACTCTGTAATGTTACCGTCCGTCCACCGTAAAAAGAAACTTATGTCGCCTCGGCAACAGCACAAAGCCTTATCAGAAAGCAGCCGGTGTTCTGCCAGCGGACCACAGACAAGGTAACAGTAACAGCAACTTTAGCATTTAACTGAAATCATGATTGATTGTTGAGTTGAAGGCTAGCCAAAGTAAACTGCAGTCCTGAGCTGAAAATGTGCACACGTGCGTTTGTTGTTCTACTTTTTAGGCCGTGAGTTGTAACCTCACAGTGAAGAGTTAACTGGGTGTCGGGGAGCTGCACCCCCAAAAGTACTTCTTAAACGACGCATCGTTGAATCGCTGAAATAATCTATAGAAGCTTCGAATACTAAAATAATCGTTAGCTGCAGCCCTAAATGAATACATTTTTGAATAAATTAAAATTTAGAAGTGAAGAGCACTCTTTTCCAGAACTGCTAACAACACATAGATATATAAAATTGATGTTACAAGTGGTTACTGCTTCATTTTTAGGTGCTACAAACCAAAAAGCTCAATTACCATTACCATTATTGTAAAGAAAGTATAATGTCTAAATGCATCAGATCACTCTGAAAGATATCAGCATCTACTGTACAGTATGTGCACATGTCAACATAATTAAATTGCAAGGCAGCAGTCCAATGGATACCTATGGAGCTCACATGACCTGTGGGAGCTGGCCTACATACACCGATATACTGCATGCTACAGAGAGAGAGAGAGAGAGAGAGAGAGAGAGAGAGAGAGAGAGAGAGAGAGAGAGAGAGAGAGAGGCAGTTAACAAAAAGAGGAAATAAACTGAGAAGGCAGGAAAAAGAGAGTGGAGAGAAAGAGGGAGTCAATGATGCAGTCAATGATGCATTAAGCACATAGGCCACAGGCTTTAGCCACACACACACACACACACACACACACACACACACACACACACACACACACACACAATCATATTTCCATCACTTCAGAGGACAATCCATTGACTAACCCTCCTGGAGACTTTCCCTAACCCTAACTCTAACCACTACTTGCCTAACCCTGACCCTTTTAACCTAATCATACCCTACCCTTCTAAGTCTGCACCCTAAAATATAGTGATTTATGTAATGGGGACTCGCATTTTGTCCCCAATAGTATGACAAGTCCCCACAATGTGAAGGTGTAAACAGATGTATGTCCCACCAACATGAGTAATACACGCCCACATACTGGTCTGAGGTCTCCCCTGAGGACGATTATTAACGCTCTCTACACATCTGTGCTAATAGTGTGCCTAGGGATTTTACAAAAATGTAAAGATAAAACACTGTCAAACTAAATTACCAAAGCATATCTCATTCCAAACATGAACTCATGAATGGACGAAAAATCATTCAATGGAGCATCATTCAAGTACTGTTTACTGAGCAAAAACAAGGCTTGTCTTTGTCAAATCTCACAGCACTTTTACGCAGTATCCTGTCTGTAATACTGTTGGTAATACTGTAGTAATGGCATGCTTGCATAGTTGTACGAAGCTGCATGGGACATTCGCTGATATTCTACGCTTACAAAGAAAGCCAAAGAGAAGCGAATGGTGCCAAAGATATCATCATAAAGCATTTTCTCTAATATAAACATCTAAAACACTTTTGTGTTAATAATTTATATTTTTCCGACAGACACTTTGACTTGTCACAACAATAAAAGCACAGCTGGAAATCATAACTTTATTAATGGCTCTGTTACATTTAAGTGGAGTGCAGCCATTATGAATGGTATTAGCCACACCTGTGTGTTTCCTGTTATGACATGTCAAAATGCCTCCTGGGAAAAAAGGTCTGTTACTACTTTTGGGTGAGGCTTGTCTTCATCCTTTTTTGGGTAAGTGTTTTAAATGACAAGAGGGATTTTTACATAAGGGACCACAGAATGCACAGTTTTATCATTCTTTTAACTTTCCTTGCTGTCAAAGTATTCATTACTGGCTGCTAATATTAAGAGAGGATGGAAAATCATTTCCTTCCACTGAGCCTAAAAGGAAGTGGCATTATGCCACATCTCCATTTCCTCTTCTGATCCTGGTGTGAGCAGCTCAGTTCTGCCAAAGTAGGTGACCCCACTTCTGCTCCTACAGTGGTCCTACACTGAGCAGTGGTGGTCTAACACTGGGCAACATTATTAGGACTGTTGTAATGTTGGTTTCAAATGACAGGATGGATTCCTCGTGTCATGGGATTTGTTGACAATAACAAAAATATAGAAAAATGTAAACACAACCTAGACATGGAGATTGTCTTATTGAGATGATAAAATGCCAAAGAGTAATCATCCCCAGCATTCTCTCAGACAAGCCATTTCTCAGTCTCTTCCTGTCTGATAGCCAATGACAGCTGAGCTGAGACAGACAGAGCAGGACAGGAGGCAGATGCTGTCGATTTAGAGAGATTACTCTTGTGCTCTCAACTTCAAGCCCATTCTTCTTCTCTGCCTTTTTGTCCCAATGTGTGCTCTGCTGTTCTGTTTTATAAGTTTCTCTGTTGACATGAGGCACATTTGTCCCAAAATGATAAAGAAAACTGAGGATGCTACTAATTCTAATCACATGTTCCTTTCAATCATATGTTTGTGTGGGTGTTTCTGCTTTTATTCCATCTCATTGGTCCTCTTTCATCAATGGAGGCTATGGTTGTATTTGATACAATGAGATGGCCATTATTTATAGACTCAATAGGTTCCTGGAGATTACCTCCATGTGAAACGCTATGATTCTGATAACGGATGAGAGAATCTTAAAGACTCTAACAGACGCCTTAGGGTCACTCTCTGTCTGCCTCTCACTCACATTCAAACATCCTGACGTACCCTGAGTCGTCTAAGGAAGAGCTTAGACCAGAGGTTGCCCGGTCCTTTGTTAAGAGGAGACTGGATCGCCCACGGCAACACGTGGATCAACTAGCACGGGATGCAAACTGACCCGCTACCACCTCCTCTTCCTTCCTTTCTCCTGGGAGACTGTCACACATTACATCCCCTCTCCAGGAATTACTGGATCAGTTTGGACTTGGCACGTGTTTTGGGAAAGCCAACAATGATTATACAATAATCATACAAAAGCAGTATTGACATTTTACACAACTTAAAGTAACTGTAGTGGGCATCCTAGTGGGCAACTACAATGTTTACCGTGGACTATGACGAACCAAGAACCAAGAACCAAACTGCTACTCAAGAGGTGGCTCATTATTTCATTATGTTCTAGTTTTCCAATAGGGGGAAAAGGCATTATATTGATTTGGCCCATTATGCTGTGATGACCAGTCTACCTGCTGTTCACAACACAGATTTTTCTCTTTTACAGTTCTTAACTTCCAACTTTAAACACAAAACACACAAAGCGCTATTCATATTTAAGTTTTTTTTCCCAGAAAATCTCTTTGTAGAAAAATCTAAAAGTGGAGAGCTGTATTCTGCAAGGAAATTACTTTTCAAGCATTACAGTGAGCTTTGGAATATCTTTAAGTCTGTTTGGTGACTTAATTTAACATCTATTGTGCTGAAAGACACAGACTGTGCGGTTTTCTTCGAACAGAAAGCTCGAATGAGTCAACTACTGTTAATCAAAGGTAAGTAAGGTACCCTGGTAATAATGCATGACTGAAAAGAAGACGGTACTCGTTTCTCTGAAAGTTGTCAGTTCATATCTAAAAGCAGCCACAGACAAGTTTTGGCCTTAATCACAAAAGTCCTGTGTCTTCCAGCAATGTTACTGCTATTTTATTGATAAAGGTAGTTCAAATGTTCTGCAATAATGTCCTGCAAAATGTTAGGGTTGGCTTTTTTTAAAGCTCCATCCTGTCGATACACTGTAAACCATCCAGTGGAGCAGACAAAAAAAATTGAGTTAGGTTTCTCAACCTGTGGGTTGGGGCGCCCTGTGGGGTTCCTTGATATGCAAACTGGGTTGCATGAGATTTCTAAGACTCAGGTTTTATATAAAATATAAATATAAAATGCTTATTTCATTTAAAATATATAACCATGTGTAAACTCTAGCATGACCCACTTAGCACCATGACTTGACATCTCTCTAACTGTGAACATTTTGGGAATTAAAAGTGGGGTCATGGGTCCAGAGAAAAAAACCTTGTCCCAGGTCAGTTCCCACCAGACTGAAACTGAGCAAGCAGGAAATATGGAGACAACACAGAGGGAAATAAAACTGCGCACACATACAAACACCTAGCAGATTCAGCAGAAACACTGGGTCACACTGTGTGACACATTGAATGAGTGTGAAAGACTCAGCTATCCCCACACACACACACACACACACACACACACACACACACACACACACACACACACACACACACACACACACTGTGACCTTCAGTACGTGTGAAACACCTAGCTACAGTCCTGCCAGGTTGTTTAACAACTGCATGGTTACCTATGGCTTTTGCGAAACTGTTAATTTATCCATTATCCACATACAAGTACAAAACTGCCACCAAATTATGATGTGAACCAGCAGTGACACATTCAGTATGTGGCCATGTTGCTCCAGCACTATCCCGTTTTACACAACTTTGAAAAGCTGCATTATCACACAATGGACTGGGCATTTAGTAGCTACAATGTCCTGTCTTGACTTGCTCCTTGCCAGTGACAGGTCATCTTCTTTACTGTTCTTGCAGCTGTCACAATGGATGAGAAAATACTTCTTGTTGAGACAGAGAAATACCAGGAGCTCTGTGACCTGTCCTGTCACAAAAATATGCCTGGTGAGCCACAGCTGTGGACACTGGATTTTGAAATGAAGCCTGGGGAATCACATGACACGGCTGCGTTGGACATTTTGCACTTTAGGGTATAATTTTGGCTACAGCTCAAGAAAAGTATGTTTACGGACATAGACAAGGAGATTTTCTCAGGCTTTTTAAAATATTTGTGTACAATGCTGCAAAAATAACATCTCCGGTTTATTTCCTGCATGGTTTTAGTTAAATTAGTTCACTTAAGAGGAATAAATCAATTAACATGCAATGCAAACAACTAATGATTATTCTAATTGTCAAGTAATTGTTTAATAATTTATGTCTATATGACTATAAAATGTCACAAAATAGTTAAAAATAGATTGTAACATGTTCCCATGTGACATTTTTGCATGATAAATCATTTAAACTATTATCAAAATAGTTGGCAAGTTATTTTCTGACAATTAAGCGGATCACCTTTTTACAACGAATGAGAGAGATTTGTAATGTTGTAAAGACATGTAATTCTGCCATGAATTTTCTACTTACTTATGTTAATGTTCATGTTCTGTCTAATCTCTAATGTCACCCATTACATTTTGTGTCCGGACAAGTTGTTCTCTTCCTACACACAAAAAAGGACACAAATGAGATTTATGACTGCTCCATGCCCGCAAAATCTGACTAATTCTGATATATATGATGTAATAAAGCATGACCAAAGCATAAATGGCACTTTTAGCATTGAATGAAGTTAAATATGCCACACCAAGATTTATTTGTTTACAAGGAAATTTAAAAAGAAGGAAGGGTCATTGTGTCATAATGCTCTGCTTGGTGCCTGACTTCGGTGCCAGTTCTATTGAACCCTATGGGAGACGAATGGAGAAGGACACAAAAATGCAATATATCTACATTGTATAACCTTTGATGAAGAAATGCCTTTCTATTAATTTAGTATACGTATATCACAGTTTAGCTAACTTACTAGCTTAGTCTAACCTCAGTCACATATGTATAAGAAGCTCCAGTCCATTAACGTAACTTACATGTAAATACCTTACAAAGTTTACTGTGAAAACTCATAACACATTACCTAAATAACAACACAACAACATGCCGGTGCCTCCACCACCCGGACTGATTAACTGTAAAACCCGGACTGATTAACTGTAAAACTGAGAGAGGAGAGATGAAGGAGTGGTCTGCCCATTCACCACTACGTTAACTGCACCGAGAGCTTTCAAGTGTGGCACCAATGTGCATTCATGTGATTTGCAGTGATGTAATGGCCCTTCCTTCTTTTTTAGTTTCCTTGAGACTGTACAAGAACAGGATCCAGAATTTCTTTTTCGAGCCAAAGAATTATGTCACCCTGGAGAGAACAATGTGCATGATGCAACCATGGTAACACTGTCACTGAAACTGGAGAAGGGACAGAACGGATGCTCTCATATGAATCTGTACTCGCAGGGAAGGGGGGAAAAAAAATCACATTAAACCAGTTAAATGAACAAAACAAATGGGATAAATTTATCCTCTGAGAGACCAGTTTGGAACTGTTTCATGCAGCTTGTGTGAACCTACAGTACAGAACGTGCCGTGACGAAGAGGATAATGTTTCTGTCTGTTCCTTGCTCCTCCTCTCTGCTTCTCTAAAATCCTGCAAAGGTTCCCTTACATGGATTTGGTGGTTTTAAGAAAATGTAGCACAAAATATATGACATTACAAGTGTGTAGTTTCTGCTTAAACACCCTGTGTTTCAAGACCTGGCGGCTAAAAAACATTTGCAGCTTGAACTCAAGTTACAACAGAATTATGACTAAAAATAACTAAAGTCTTTCCTTAAAACTGTTGAAACCGTTCAAAAAACTGCTGAAGTAGAGCTATTGATTCATCTGCCCATTATTCTCATGATTAATAAATTCATTGTTGGGTCTAAAAAAGAATAAATCTGCATCATCTATTTGCTAAAGCTTAGTAAGTACCAAACAATCAATGATTTGTGAAAGTAACCTAAATAAATTGCTTTTGCGTTGAGCTATTACCCTCTTTGAGGCTCCAAAGCTCCTCTAAAAAGCACATTTCTGGTCATATTTTGGCAAAAATATAAAATTTTAAAAAACTCAAATAGCCTCTGCATCACCTTCTTCAGCATCATAAGTGCCTTCACCACTACAGACAACACCAAGATATCACAATCATTGCCGCTGTAATCGTCATCATCCTCAATGATATTACAATTCATCCTCATCATCGTAACACACACTGCAGATGTACTGGTATCTCTGTCCCCCTTCCCTCAATGGGTCTCTTTCCCTTGGCCCATCACCATGACGATGAGAGCCGGTTCCTTGGATACAGTCACTAGGCAACCAGCAGCATCAGCACCAGTACCAGCAGCAGCAGCGTCCTGTCAGATCTATAGTGGAGCAGCAGAGAGACTGAGCCAACCTTTCATATCTCGCTGCATGTAAGTTTGCTCCTTGAGGAGAAAATGTTAATGCATTTGTTGTGTTTTGGATCTGAAGCCTCTTACATTACACTCAGCACTGGAGGTGCTTACTGTAATGTAGACTGACATAAAATGACTTCTGGTGAACACATCTAGATTAGATTAAAATGGGTACAGTGTGCGTAAAATGGAAAGCCTAACTATCTGGTTAAAGACTGATGCAGCTGTGTGAGAAAAAATATGTACATATCAACATTATTACACCATGATAACTGTCTCAAATGGATACTGTTTTCTCTCACTGGATCTCTCACTTTTATTCCCCATAAAAGAGAACTACCAAAAATAGAAACATTAAGCTCCACCCAAACATTACAACAATAAATACCTGCACTAACAGCTGGCAGGCAGCAGTATAAAAATGCCCTATTAAAAGTAAAAATCCTTCATTCAAACTCATAAAGTAAAGTTATAGTAGTATCATCAGTAAAATGTAATTAAAGTATAAAGTAATAGAAATTGGTATGCCAAATGGTGTTACTGTATATAGACTTTTTATCATAATGTATAATTGTGTAAGCAGGATTTTTATTGTACTTGGTCCAGGTGAAGCTGATTTGAACTACTTTATAAAGTCTTGAGTCCTTAAACATTTAAACCACCTTGATTAAAATATGTTTAGGAACGAGAGAAAAAGGCACCATAGCTGCACTATAATTATGTAAAAAGTCACTTTGAAAATTCTTGAAACAAGTTTAATCTCTGAATAAATGACTTGATAAGACACATTTTAACCACATATGTCAGATAAATGTACTGAAGTACACTACTTGAGTAAATGTATTTGATTACATTGCCACTGAAATGTAGTGTTGTCTGTGTATGAAGTCTGCAGAATTTAGCATGGACTGCTGTGATCCCTAATGTCAAAGAAATTGACAGATACTGAAAACACATAATGGTCTCTTCACAAAAATGATACAAAATAAGGCTATTAGCAATGGCCGCAAACCCATGCTGAAAAGAAAATGTATTAATAGAACCCATCTTAGAGGCAACACAGACAGAGACGCTTTGAAATATGTTGCATTGAAGACTGTAATTAAATATTCCTTTTGATTTGAAGAAGCCCTTTTTGCATGTTGCTTTAGTGCCCTAGCTGCAAGTCAGAGAGACATACAGTATGTGTGCTGCTTAGTGATAAGCTGGACACAAGCTATCACAGCACAGACCTACAAAAATTATGATCCAGACAATAAAACAGTTTAACCTCATACAGGTGTATAACAGTAATAAACCATCTAGCAAGCCTTTGTCATTACAAGCTTGTAACAAGCATGACTGATACAGCTAAATAATGGGCGAGATAGCCTAATAAGCTACAATACCTCAGGCTGGTGGATTTAACAGGTGTGTGTGTGTGTGATAATGTCTTATTTGAAAGCATGAAGCTATCATGGAAGAACGGCTGGGAGCTTCAAGGCAGAAGGGTATATGACACTGCATCATATATCATCCTCTCTCTCTCTCTCACACACATATGCACACAATACACACACACACACACACACACACACACACACCCCTCTACTCCAGCAGTCATGGCTGTTTCATTAGCTCATCACAGAGCAGGAAAGGCCTGTGGATGAGGGTCTATGAAAGGATTAAGGGACAATTTATCTTAAAATAATGATCAGATGCAGTACACAGTGCCAGGTCGTTTTGCTCAGTAGCAATACTGATGCAAATATTAAGTAATGCCATTAAATGTGTGGCATGACACTAGCATAATTATAAACGTATGGTCATGACAATACATGAGAAAACGATGTTATTAACCTTAGAATAAAATGTAGAAGCATATGATACATATGCCACCAAATTTATAGGACAAAAAAAGGCATTTTGTGCAATAAGGTCACTATGACAACCACATAGCCCTTACGATATCGATATGAATGTGATTATTCATTAAGGGATGCCCATCATTAACACAGACTGAATGACATTTACTGCAGGGGTAGGCTATGTGTCAATGTTGCCTTACGTTGTAAAGTAGAGTAGTTATCCATCGGTCAGGCTGCTGGTGGCGGATCCTGTTTTTCTTTTGTTTTCTTTTTTAAATCACTCTGGTGGCCCCTATGGACACCGCAGCACCGGACAGGATCAGTCTACCGGGACGAACCGAGCCGGTGTGAAACCAGGACAGGTACCCGCACTACCAGCTGCATCTTTAGTACCCCCGGGTCTAGAAAACGGAGGAGATGAGCACATAAACCCGTGTAGTGAGACTCATTTCAGGATCATTCGGTAAGGTTTATATCCAAGTCGGTTGGATCAGTCAGATCTCTCGGTAGGTTTCCTTACAAGATGCCTCGCTCCGCCTTCATGGGAAAAAAAAAGAAAAAGAAAGATGCCAATACGCGGGCACACCGGTAAAGAGAAAGGTCAGTGTGCGGTTATGAAAATTACACCGAATGAACGGATCCGTGACCGAGTCTCTGAGCGGTGCCCTTCTTCTTTTTCTTCTTCTCCGTAACCGTAAACCCCGCTGCAGGGAAAACACATTCAGCAAGAGCGTCTCCTCCCATCTATCCCCCGTAGAGAGAGCGAGAGAGAGAGGAAGAGAGAGAGAGAGAAGAGAGGAAGAGAGAGAGAGATGGATGAAGATGGAACGAGGGTGCCAGAGTAGGTGCGTTTGCGCTTGCGCATAAGGCGCGCGTCTGTATTGTAGCCCTAATTGTATGAGTGTGTGAGGGAAAGAATGGAAGTCGTCTTTTATCTCATCGTGTCACCACACACACACGCACGCACACACACACACACACACACACTTGACTTGGAGCTTGTCCCTTGTTGCCATGCTGCCTCTATCTTTTTTCTGTGAGAAAAATTTTTCTTCTGTGGACAAAAATAAACCAGTGTTGTTAAAAGATGATTTTAAGTTACTTGTTTTGTGTGTGTTTATGAGGGTGTTGGATATTTTCTTACACTATTTTGTTTTTAAACGCAATATATCATGCATATACAGGCTACTACAAACGATTATTTTCTTAGTAGATTAATCAATTGATTAATTTGTCGACTGACACGTTTGGTATTTATTATCAGATCCTATGTACTAGATGATATTATCAAATATTTAGTTTTGTGCAACCAACAGTCCAAAACCCCAAATATTTAATTTACTATAACGTTAAGATAATGAGAAGCCACCCATTTTAACAAGTGAGAACACAAAAAGCAAGCTACTGTTGTGCCTTATCTTATTTGACAATCTCTTGTTAAAGTGGTTTGGGAGTGTTATAAACAAACAAGAAGGCAAAATGCACTGTTAAAAAATATCACATGTTGGACAGCGATTTAGCATTGTGGAAAATGCAAAGTTAAAATCAAAGCCCAAGAGAACAAGATATCATGACTTATAGTTCCTATGAGTCCGGCTCCAAAAATACAAGATCCCATACTTCTCATTATCTCATGATGCATTTTTGAAGAAATCCGACTTGGTCCTAAATAAACCTAAATGCCTAAAAACTTGACACAAGTCTCACGTCAGCTAAAGTCTGCAAGTCAATGAATTTAATGAATATGGTGTTACACTGCCAATGCACAGTACTTTTTTACCCTCACAAATATGCTTGGTCGATCCCCTAGCTAAGATAACCATAATGACTTCATTATGTTTATTTTATCAGACATCCTCCAGAGCCACAGAAAACAGTATACAACTGTTTGTACAGGACCAGTACTCATAATGAAAAGTAAACTGACCGTCATGTGTAATATCGGTGGAGCATCCCTTTTAGTGTTAAATTTTATTCCACAAAAAACATGATCACAGCTTTTGGGACAATCCAGCCAACTCATTACATAAAACCTTCCGATCTAACCAGCAATAACAGCAGTAACATGTTCAGGTGATCAGATGTGTATTTGGTAGTCAGTTTGCAAAAAATCACCAACATTTTCAGCAACTGTCCCTACTGCCAAAGACTCAAAGTATTTGGCCTAAAATGTCTACCCCCTCCGCTTCATCCTCTTCTTGACCAACACTTTAGCTTCCAAAATTAAATCTGAATCTGAAAGTTAACAGTGCCATCTATCAAAGATGATGTTCACAGTGTCGTTGAAGCTTTAGCTTTCTAGCTAGCTCAATATTTGGGACTACTGTTGATAGATGGCCATGATCACCAGATGACTGACTTGGTGAACATGGAAAACTACTAAATTTCCTCACTTATATAAGCGCTACACACTAAATTATTGCACCCATCTGTAAATTTAGATGTCTCTTGAAAATGTATGATGGCAGTGCAGAGACTGACGACGAGTTTCACATAAAAAGTTGTTGAGAAATTCTAATCATTGACGAGGAGAAGGTTATGACTACATACTTGTGATTGTAGCTGAACTGCAGAGGACCCCTGTTGGTTTTGAGAAGGAGGTTGTCAATGCTAAGTGAACAGCCTTGCCCAGAGCATAGATCTCAAAGCATGGCAAATTGTTGCTCATAGTCAGTAGCCTACCGAGAGGGCTGCTGTTTTATGACTGCCTGAGCCCAATCAGCTCATCCACAGCCAGCATGAGGCCAATTAAATTCTATTGGTTTGTAAAGCAAAATCCACTTCATCTTCAGTCTTGGCAACTAAGTATGAGCAGGTTGGCAATAAATTATCAAATTAACGTCTTGTTAATCTATGTGCAGAACTTTCGTGCTAGTTTGACAGGAACTGTTTATCTCCTGAACTCAAAGGTATGATCTCACATGTAACTGGTTGCCTGCATTCTTTCATCACAGCTACACATTTCAGGTATGTCAGCAAATATTAGCAATCCTATCGCCAGATAAGAACATCGATATTGAACTCCACAATCCACCCAATGACAACATTTTACCTATCACACTTTTTACAACATGCACATGATGACTACTATGGTAAGGTTAGCGAAAAAAATAAAATTAATAAAAATAAATTATTGTTAAGGCATGGTAAGGGTTAGCTAAATAAAAAACTTGGTACTGTTTGGGAAAGATTGTGGTTATGGTTAATAAAAACGCAAACAAACTGCAGTCTGCTGTATTAAGATCAGATGTGCTGCATGCCCATTCACTTCATTCATTCTTTGATCATGACTCTGCACACTACTTCCTGCATTCTTACTGAGTGCTGGCACTGGATATACATTTATTTATTTAATGTTTATTTGTATTGGGGAAGTCCTGTATGAACCTATGCCACCACCATTTATAACCTGAAGTAATTTGCAATGCCTATCCCCAAATAGGCCTTGAAAAAACAAAACAATAACTCAACAATAAAATAAATACAAATTAGCACAAAACACCAACAATAGCACATAAAAGTGACCGCAAAACTAGTTATGATCCATTTCAAGTTCTTAAGTTTAAAATATGTGGAATCGTCCAAGTTTGGATGTAATTCCTATGGGGACACTCGTTTGAGGTTAAAGAGGCAGGCTTGTAGTAGGTTTGATTCCCTCCCTTATATTTACCGCTGAGGGGCACTTGAGCACAGCACTTAACCCACAACTGTACTCAGAGGCCAACAGATCACAATGTGGTAGCACAGAGCATAATTAAATTTATTTCATGCTGTGATCAGATTTAGAAGATTTCTGACAGTAGGCCCGTTCATGTGCTGACAGTATTGTCTGCATCAGTGGGATGCTAAAATAAAAAAGGATAGATGTCTTTCAGATGGGAGGTGTCAGTCAGGTTCTTTGTTTGTTTACAATTATCATGATCCAAATCCAAACAGATAATAACTGATATTCCAGGAGAAAGACAAGGTGTGGAGCAGAGGGCTTAAAACTGGAGCAGTTACATTAACAATGAATAAAGTGAATATACAATATATATATTATATATACCACCCTTGAGCTGGTCTGGACAAGGGGATAAACTATGGTTTCTAAACTGACCCCTGACACTTGATAACTAAACATAACTCAGGGATCCTAAGCTCTGCTTCACTCTACTCTAACAAATGCCATAGTATCCTTAATGCCATATGTGCCAGTTGGCAGTACCAGGATAA
>NW_024040271.1:0-7949 GCF_014851395.1 Micropterus salmoides | reverse complement strand
GTTTACAGAAACTATCTTCAACACCCATTAAACTCTCGCATCCTTCTCTCTCTCTCTCTCTGTCACACACACTCTTCTCTCTCTCTTTCACACACCACACACACACACTGCTGCCTATGTACTTCAAACCAAAGACAAAGCCTCTGTCAAGTGGGATTTAGCAGCGACATGGGCAGAGTTGGCAAGGATTGTGAGTGACATCATTGGAAGCAGAGCCTCCTCTGCATGAACAGGAGAGTTATAAAAGAAGCTGGAGGAGGACAGGGAGCAGCTTGATGTGTTAGACATTTTTGGTTTGTGTATGTATGTGCGTGTGAAAGAAAAAAGGGGAAGAGTGTGTGTTTATATGCTCTGCGGTCTGTCTGTCTGTGAAAATTTCAACATAAGATATTTGTGATGGACGTTGTTACAGTTGTCTGGAAGGTTTGTAATCATAGTCATTACTGAGAGGGAGATATATGGAGAGATAGACAGAGAGCGAGAGAAAGAGAGAACGAGAGGAGACAAAGACACCAGCACATTTCAGGTTGTACACGATATGAACAGCAAAGCAATGACATCCTTGTCAGAGAACTCACTTCTCTATACCCATTATATCCTCCATTCATGCTCACACCAGGATCATACTCAATCTGTCATTCAGTTGTTATACTGAGTACCGTGTGCAAATTTCATTGGAAGGATCCCATTATACAAATATACTGAGATGCAACTATTCAGACAAGTTAATTAATTGCAATATCCTAGACAACTTGCAAGAAATTGGGTGCTGAAGTTAAAGCATGCACTTCCAATGTATAAACTAAAGTAATTTTTCTCCACATGAATCTGTCTTTGCTCTGCCTCCGTCTGTCATTTTCTATTTCACGGAACCCTGACACTGTCACAGTCTTTCTATTAATCTCAGTAAACACTTCCTGAATGCTCACTGAGCTGGTCCATTATGATGACAAAATCAACACAGCCCAGTGCTGCAGTCCATCAGTCAATTTGCATAAGGGCAAATTTGGGTCAAACAGCTGTAGTGTGATAACAAGTTATTGGGTTTTTCCCAAAGAACAATGTGCTTCAAACTGTACAAGTGAGGAGTCTTGTAAACACTTTGGTAAACATCTTTTCATCTTTGGATGATGATGGATTAATGCTTCTTTCTTGTACAACCATTTCCACAAATAAATGTCAGTTTCTTGTATTTACTGTGATCATTTATGTTTACGTTTCTGAACTGCTCCATGTGGCACTCATTGTTTTTGGTACTTTTGCACACTGTAACCTTCATTCAAGTGCAAGGCAGCAGAACCAAGTATTGATTGCCCAGAATAGAGCTCACAAAAATATTGATTGCCTGGAAATGTTCCACTATAAAGAGACTGCATAATCATGACAGAGTAACAGAACACACAATGAGCTGAGGGACTTAACCAAATGTTTTAAGCTTGAGGAAAATTGTAGTTAACGAGCTTCTTCAAGTGGACTTTTTATTAAATAATATAGATATAGATTTCAAGTTAAAGTAAGTATTTTCAATACAGGCACACTCATTGGGATTACCTGTTCTACAGCATCTAGTGTCAAGTTAAAAGGATAATTGAGGTTCGGAAGGCATAGCATCTCACATAAGCTGCGTTTCGACCAAAGGAACTAAACCCCAGAACTAGGAACCTTTGGAGGAACTCACTGCATTCCCACTAGAGGGGTCAGGGTCTAAATGTAGTTCTGGGGTCTTCATTTTACACCCTAAAAAGAGCTTGCTCGGGGGGTAGTACTTTCCGAGAGTACCGGGTACTTTGGAGGGGCGGGGCTTGCCTTGCAGTGAATTTCTAAATGGGCGACTAGAGGCTACTGGCTTTAACTGGAGAATGTCTGGTGTTTGTCTGCTACTGCACCTCTCTTTTCCACCATTGTTTGCAAACCAATAAATCACAATCAGCAGTCAAATAGCACACGTCTGGCCGCTGTCTGCTTGAGATCAATCGTCGACATTAAACGTAAATAGCAGCCTGCCTGGGTGTGTTTACAGCGAACAGCTGATGGAGTTACTACTGGGTCCAGAGTTGTTGTTTTTCATCGGTCAGGAAGTTTTTACACAGAGCTGAAGTCGGTCTCCTCCTCTTCAAAACCAGCTGAACAGCTGATTACAGCAGGTAATAAAGCTTGTTAAAATCACGTTCCTCTGAAGCTCAGGCGAAACAGACGTGAGTCCTGCAGCTGATCTGCAGCTCTGGTCGCTGGAAATGTTTTAATGTTTCATCTTCCAAACTGTCGCAATTACATTTTTGCGTTGTTTTATCTGTGCTGCAGTTATTTTAAGAACTTGATGGTTTTATCCAGTTTGTTATCCACACGTCTTGTGGATGTCCACCTGAGATCGTATGTTGGCATTAAATTTATAGCTGGGAAACAGCAGCCAGCGTTCAGCAGTGTGTTTACAGCGAACAGCTGATGGAGTAACGCTAAATATACTGGAACCGAAGTTGTTGTTTTAAGTTTTCTTCAGCCAGGAAGTTTCTACATGGAGACTAAGTCTGTCTCCTCCTCTCCAAAACAAGCGGACCAGCTGATTGAAGCAGGTAAAGCTCGTTAAACATCCCGTTCCTCCAACACAGGCGTACACAGACATGTGCTGCCAGCTGATCTGCAGCTCTTGTTAGCTGGAAATGTTGTAATAACCTTCCAAATTGTCGCAAATTTATTTTTGTGCTGCTTCCTCTGTGCTGGAGTTATTTTAAGAACTTTCTGGCTTTATCCAGTTTGTTATTAAATGTGTAACGAACTTTATCGCATCTCCTCATTATAGCCTACTCCCACACAAAAAAGCTGCTTTAATGGTTAAGTTAAGCCTATAGTTTTTCATTATATTCCAGTCAAATCTGATGTTCATTTACAAATGTTGCTCATGGATAGTGGTTACAAATAATGATGCCTGTGCATCGCTGTGTACAGCCAGGCCTACAGCCTACGTCAGCTGGTTAATTTGCCTAATCTTCGCAGGTCTTTAGACCATGTGGAATCGCACACAACAGTGGGCTGAAGGAACCTTTTAGTTCCTTGAAAAGAGATCTGAGGACTTAAAAGTCCCGGGTACTTTAGGTCGAAAAGTGCCTATAGAGGGGAACTACCAACTACCAGGTGTCAAGATCCTGAGATAAACTCACTAAACATCACTTAAGTGTAGTTTGAGGATCACAAGATTAAGTTGTAAAAATGTTTGTCTTTCCACTATTTTAACATTTATAACTATTTTAGTATTTATGTGTCTTCCCTGCTGTTACGATTGTGGAAAATGACGTGCTGCTACTGGGAACAAGCCCTGTATTGTCTTTGGAAATACAATTAATATTACAAAACCTGTTTGTGATGGAAGGCACACACAGGTACTGCAGCTTTCCCAACACCTTGTCATACTTTGTGTGTTTAGATTGTCTATCCTGTGTAAACACCATATGGTCAGGATTTCTCCAAACCAAAAGAAATTTAGTCTAAATCTAATGTAACAAATGGCTCTGCTGCTCATGTGGGCGACCCAGGAGGAATATGCCTCTGACCCATTTTTTGCTCCAGACCATTAGTTTAAGAAACCCGGACATATGGTGTTAGCTGTAGGGTGGATTTTGTGTTTGGGCTGGGAAAAGGGAGCTTGAGTTAAACACTTTTGTTAAGAGGCAGATGTGTGTTGTGGTATTATGTAGCCTAAAGCGACGGCTCCCTGAGTAAAATAAGCCAACCACAGTTCTCCTATTTCCTCTCCAAATTACTGTTAATGCAAAGACAAGCTAGCATGTGTGATTGCTGCTATTAGCGCTGCTATTAGCGACACTTCTGCTGCTAAAACAAAATATGATAAATGGAACACCTGTTGTGCATACAAACAATGAAAATAAATCTAGAGAAAGCCTTTTTGGCTGGGGCAAACAAGTGGATGTTTACCATGTTCTTTTCCCACCAATCCCCTTTATTTAAGGTATTCAGACTGGGTTTAAGGGTTGACAAAGGCCATCTTGCTAAAGCTTCACTTGACCTATTTTAATCGCCTCTTGTTGTGCTTAGGCACCATGATGCCAGCATGTGGTGATCTAAACTGACCCCTATCATACAGCACAGGAGGAACTCAGCAGAAGAACAGGCCAGAGCTCCATTCTCGCTGTCTAAGTCCTTACACTTAATCCCCCAGTGAGGTTGTCTGTGAGCGATATCACTACAAGAGTATAGCAAACCCCCCTGGGGTGAAAACCAACTGCAGTGTGTTGCCAGAGCTTCACTGCTCCCTCCCTCTTCTTTTTTCTCAGTTTCTCCATCTCTCAATTTAAACTGAAACACACGCACGCACGCACGCACGCACGCACGCACGCACACACACACACACACACACACACACACACACACACACACACACACACACCCCTCACTTTCCAAATCAGCTACATGCCTTGTACATATATGCACACTTTCACAAAACCTCCATCAATCTTTCTCCATGTCCTTCCATGTACCTTTCGTGTCTGGCTCATTGCCCCCCTGAAACACACACACACACACACATACATACACACACACACACACACACATATATATATATATATAAGGATGTACATGTATGGATACCTGCCAAACCCTGGTAAGTGACATCACTCACTTTTATATGGTCAGCTGAGTCAGCAGATTTCTCTTTCACTCTGGCGTGTGTTCGACAAGAGACCGTCTGTGATTTCCTTTCTCAATCCAGCTCTCATTAATCATTCTTCTTCTCTCTCTCATTCTTCTCTGCTTGACCATCTAGGAAGGATTCAAACTAATCTATAATTCAGCCCAAACACAGAGGGCAAAAATATCAGGTCTGGAAATGTCAACTTTATGAATGTATTCCATTATCGATTACATTTAATCACACTGCAGTAAAAAATATCCTCAAACCACTAGTCTGCAAATTTTCAATTGAAGTTCAGATGTTAGGGCTGACTACAGAACACCCCATAAGATTCAGTGTTTTGTCTATTGACACTTCAGGAGGGCAGCAGAGCATCAAAAAGTAAGGAATCCTCACATACCATTATAAACAATTAAGTAGTTTCAAGAGCCCAGGACTCATATAGGTAACTTTCAGCTCCAGAGACAGAAAAATACTAGGATTGCAATTACACGCAAGAGAGTGAGGATGAATTTCTAGTACCATTTTTTCTTTGCTTAGTTTGCCATAGAGAGAAAAGAGACTATTACTTCTTGTTTATTGCTCTCCTTGTGGTGCTGTTTACCGCTTGGACAGAAGGATTAAGTCTGATCTCAATTTTCCGTCTTCATCCCCTTGTTCTTAATTCCATTTAAATGCTTGTCTGAACACAAGCCAGGTCGTCCCTAAGCCTACTTTCCATCTCACTTCATTAACATTGTTGCTGCTCTCCAGTTAAATCCCAGCTGAATAGCAAATAATTGGATGTCCCTCCTGATGTTTTAGTGGGCAAAGACACATTGCACACTCATGGCGCTACTTCAAACCTCTGCTGCATGTTCACCTTCTCAGCCTTCTTTTACCAAAAACAAAAAGATGTGCACTCGAAAAAATCAACAGCAAATTTCCTGGTTTTGAAAAGCAGTACACAAGAAAAATAAAAATGTAATGTTTGTTTTTTTCCCCATAAAATCTTGCGTAAGTAGAACAATTTACAATTGTGACTAGGCTTCAGCTTCTCTGTTACGAACACACGTTTGTTATGCAACCCATAACAAAGCCATAACCTAACATTTAACGTTAACCTTAGCGAGCTGTCAATAAGAAAACAACACTACATACTGTACATAATTGAAATCTAACGTTGAGTTATATTTTTAGTATTACAGACACAACTGTTGTATTTTTTCTTGTCCACCTCTGAGGCATGGGTGTTGCCTTCTGCAATTGCAACAATGACCGGTTGTAGTGGCGGTTCCATGGCTTTGCATTGTGGTACGCAGGTAGACTGGTCCAATGCATATTGGAGATTTTTTCCGAATCATCACAACATCCAGGTATTTTTGGCATACTGCAAATTTTGCTTTTGTATCCATACTGCACACTATATGCTATATTTTGGCCAAATCACTATAACATTCTGCTAGTACAGATAGGCAGTTTCGAATGCAGCCACTGTTTTATATTTAAAGTAGCCTAACCTTCCGAAGATTTAGACTTTAGACTTTGTGTCATTGGACACATTGTGTGTTGTTGAAGTTCTGCCAGACAGGTGAAAAGGTTGAGATGTTTTACGGAAATATGTTGACATTTTGGATTTTTCAAAATGTTAAAAATGCTAACAAGCATTCTTGAGCAACTAAAGTATCAACAGAAACTGTTGGGAAAAGCCTGGTATACAAAAGTGCAAACTGAAATTACACATCAACGTACCTCCTATTTGGATGGAAAGCAACAAGGTGTCATGTGCATACATGGAAATTAGACACAGCGTGTTAAGAAAAATAATTGGAAATGCCATTTATGATTTGCATTTAGATGAGAAGATTTTCATTTTGTACTGATATTACTATCATGGGGCCTGTGGGAAATAATAGTGCAGGTGAGAGAGAGTCAGCAGTGCTGACTGAGCAAGGTTCAGTGCAACAGAAATAAGACCTTGCTCATTTATATACATACAGTCATGCTTATAGACTGAAAGCCAATAAAAGCTTTATTTGCTGGTGTCATTTTTAGTCAAACTGCTTGGAAGCTAATAAAGGTTCATAAGTGAAAATAATTTTAAGTACTGTAATGCTAATAATGAATTTTGCAAAATAAAAATCTAATCCTTGAAACATGTAGCAGATAAAGATGTGATTATGTTACTACTTATTTACACATAATATTGAGTAAAAGACACTAATACAAAGTTAATAGTTGCAGGAGATTGTAATAACTATTGCAGCCATAGACATGTCTATAAAGATGCTCTCCACTTAGGGCTGGATGATATATGGCCTAAAATCAAAATCACGATTAATTGAACATTTGACATCAATTACAATTAATGAATGATTATTTTGTTTTTGTTTTTTTGCCCTCATAGTTCACTGAAAAGGTTTGTACTGTAAATATGCTTGTCTATTAAAGGTGGGATATTTTTTCTATTCTGATTCTGAAATCAGAGGTGCAGCAGCAGACAATCTCTGGCATGTACATAACAGAGCATCGCCTGCTGAATGAATGACCACCACTACCGCGCTAAAATTTCACACGATCATTGATATCAATGCACAACTAACGATTTTCACTTGCAAACTGTGGAAGCACAGTAACACTCAGTGCTTGGCTAGCTCCTTTTCCTCATTCTTCAAAGGACATCTACGTGACAGGTGCTGTTATAACGGCAGCAAAGTTAGGTCTTTTAAAGTGGTCATATTATGCTAATTTTCAGGTTCATAATTTTATTTAGGGGTCGGTTTGTCACTGTCTTGTCTTGTGTGTGCTGCAGCTCAGTGTATTTCTCCACTGTTGGTTTTGAGGGCATGCCTAACTAGCTGCTAGGCAAGCACTATGACGGGTGTTACAAAGTGACGCAGATAGTTTACGGAAGTAAACGCTGGACTACAAGCAAGCTGTTTTCAGGCACATCAGGAGGACTGTTTTCTGTGGGAGATGGTAACTCCCTTTTGGGGTGGACTTTTGGATTTTTCACTTTGCTTACCTATTACATGCACATAAAAGATATATAACACAATAAAGGAGAGGTAAAAAGCCACAAATATGATCTCTTTAAGGGCAGTGCAATGTGTGTGTGGGTGATCGAGTGTGAGAGAGCAAGCAGTAGAAAGTGACAGTCAAAGCTTGCGTAGCAGAGGGCGATTAGGAGGATAGGGCGGAGTTGTGTGACTTACACAAGCAGTAGTGTGCTTTTAAGGGGAAAGTAAATGAACATGAACATTGGGGAAAGTATTAACAGGATTAAAAAAACAAAATAATGGAAAAATTATGTTGGTTAGAGGTT
>NW_024040270.1:0-24955 GCF_014851395.1 Micropterus salmoides | reverse complement strand
TTGTCTGCAGGCTCAGCCAGAGGAAAGTAGGAATGGTTAAGAAAGTCAGTGCCTAAGCAGAGTGGGGTGAAAACTGAGCCATTAGTGCAGGAAGAGTGACATTTTGGAGGAGCTCATTTCTTACCTCTGGGCCTTCTTTCTCTCCAACCTGCTTGCAGACATAGTTTCCATTTGGGCAAACAATAACACTGTCTTTGCTCAGAGTCACATAGTCCGGAAAGACTTCAGTCCCAGGACTTCCATCTACATGTTCATTGCTGGAGAAGCCACTTTCTGGCAACAGGAACTCTGTGAATTCCTCTGATGGCTTCCCAATCCAGAAACCTCTTCTGACATCACCTCCACCACAGATGAAGTGGTTTCCTCAGAGCACTGCTTTGCCATTATCGGAGGATTCTGGAGTGTGACCACAGAGTAATAAATTTTTTACAACTGGGGACACCAATGCACATTTAAAATGCTGTAATTGAGCGTAAACTAGACTTTAGTGACTTGGTTGTATCAATCTTTATATATTGTTATTACTTGTGTTTTATTTATTTTGCATGTATAAGGCTAAATTCTGTTTTTTCCACTTGTGGGAAAATGTTTCATCACATTATATTACATATAATGTGTGTAATGTAATGGTGCATGTATCGTGAAATTCTGTGGTTAAGTAAGTTACCCATCTCTGCCCGTTGATCTCTTTTAGAAAGCCTTGCAGGACTTTGTCAAGGTTGGGAACCGGCGGCCAAAATACTGTTTAAGCTTACTGCAACAATATACAAAATAACAGATGTGAAAATAATCTTCAAACAATATGGGGAAATAATTGGTTAAACCTTTGGACACACAGTAAAGTTGTTGAATGTTGAAATTACTTTTAGAATATAAAATGACAAAGAGTATGGAGTATGTTGGAATAAAAAAAATGTTGAAAAAGGTCCTACCTGAGATGAGTGTAAATTAAAGAGAGGAGGATTATAGCAGTTATCAGCAGCAGGACAGGGATACACAGCATGAGTAAAGTGCCTGTAAAGGTTATTTATATTATAGATATATAAAATGGTGCCCAATATTTTTATTTAATTGGAGTAACAAAGAACGCATTTCATGTTGAGATTTTATGTATCAAGGCATAGCAGCGACTTTACACCACTACAATTATCACTCAACCAATTTTAGATAAAATACATCAATCTGAAGTTCTTACAAAGTAACAGTAGACTAAGACTGCTGCATTGCATTTTTACACTTTTTATTACTATTTAATTTTTATACAAACAAATGCGGATTACAAAAAAGAAGTGTTTTACACTGAATTCAGTTTCAGTGTGAGCTTACCTATGTTTGTGGGGGGGTCACCAGTAAGCACATCTGACCAGTCACTCCAGTCGCCTGAGTAAATGGATCCATTAGGTTTAGCTCGTAATTTAACACTGTACCGGCCACCTATTGGAACCTCTAGACAAGGTCTATTTGGGGATACCCTCTGAGGACAGAAAGGTTGATTTGACATTCACTGTACATTAAATAGAAATGATTATATACTTCTTTTGCATTCCCTTGAAATATACTCATGTTCCTTCATCCTTGCTAAACTGTGTTTTAATGCAGTTGTTTTTGTTGTCACTTGTCAATGTATGTCAAATTGAAGTTTCCTTTCATCTGTGTGGTAATATCAAGAATGACCGTGAACCACCCACACCATTATTTATTTGTAAACAAAAACCTATGCCATCAATTCATTTTAAAGATACTAAATTCACATATAATTCTACACAGTTCTTAAGAATAGTAATGCAAACAATGTTGCAAGGAAATCTGAAAGGTGTGGGGGAACACAGTATTTCAGAAACAAATAATCCTAAAAAATGGCCCAAGACTATCTTTGTATCTCAACCATTAAAAACAACCAAACATAAACTGATACTGTCATCTTACCATCCTTGCTTCACCCCCTCTGATCTGGTAGTCAACTTCATACTGCAGGTGATCTGACAGAGACTGAAGAGGAACGTCCCATTTCAAGCACAACTTATCTTTCTCCAGTGCTCCTCTCAGATGACTTGGTGGGGATGTTTTGACTTGAAAAAAGAAATGCACACATACTTTGTCAATACACAAACCACATGGAGACCTGATGGAAAAAATTAAGAGGTCAAGAGAGGTGGAAATTAGGATTCTTACGAAATGTAAATGTTCTGTACTTGTATATCACCTTTCTAGTCTTTTTGACCACTCACTCACACTTTTACACTACATCTGCATTCACAATTCACACACTGAGCCTAAGTGCTCAAACAGAAACTAACATTCACACAGCCACCAGAGGCAATTCGGGGTTCAGTATCTTGCCCAAGGATACTTCGACATGCAGCCAGGGATTGAACCTACGGCGTTCCGATTAACACGGGTTGCCTGTTAATCGGAAGGCTGGGGCTCTATCTCCTGAGCCACAGCCGTTCCTAAACTACTACTACTACATTAACTGCAAGTAATGTAGGTAAGCTGCGGAGCTTAGATAGATAGTATAGTATGTATATAGAACTGCCTAATTATACAAAGTTCTCTGGACATCCTCCTCTGTATCTTCTAACTGTATCTAACTGAATTTTAAGTAGTTTGGAGGACTATTTTTAGTCTCCTTTATTTCAAATGTCATCACATCACATGAAGACTCTTCAGCTAATACAACAAATAAAAAGGTAAAAAAATGTACATCCAAAAGGAACAAAGACAAAATCTCTCACTGCTGTTGTTGAGTGTGAACTTTTGAATATAGAAGGTTCTGCTGAGTGGAGATGGAGTGCCGCTGAGCTTGATCCTGACTTTTCTGGACTCATCTCCACGGAAACGGCACAGCTCAGTCAATTTCCTGTCAGCATGACACTCAGTCCAGTCTGTCCAGCCCAAAGCTTCACTGTAAAGGTTGTAATATCATCATGTCAAATCACAGCCAAAGTGAACGTCAGTTGTGTGTTTAGGGGATCAATCCAAAGAGCCTCAACACATTTTGTTTACTGTTTTGGTCAGCGTTCAATGTGAAATGAAGAAATCATGAGTGGAAAAATAGTTGGCATAACATAATAGTCTGCAACATTATGCCTTTGTTGCTCAAAGTAATGCCATGGTTTTAGTGTTTACAGTGGAGCATGTAATCAAAATTCAATTCAATTTTATTTATACAGCGCCAATTTACAACAACAGTTATCTAGCTTTTCCAATAAAGCAGGTCTAAACCGTACTCTTTGTGAGTACAATTTGGTATTACACTAAAGCTCAATATAACTATGCTGTTACATTATCATAGAGAGATCTGAAGACTTGATGAATCAATGATGAAATGAAGTAATGTAAGAAGGTAGCAAGTACTGCACCTGAGACTCATCTGGTAGAAAAGTTTGTACTCTTTCTTTTCACCATATCTGCTCGTATTCCACTGACATGTGATATTTTGCATGTCAGAAGTGTAGCACACGAGTGAAACATCACCTGAAAAAGGGAAACATTTTGTATTGTTGGTATTGCAACTCTGACAGAAGAGGTCGCAGTTGTGCTATGTATAACAATTTATTTCCCCTCAACTCTTACTTAGTCATCTACTCAGACATTCCCACTCTTCTCATTTAGACATACCTGCCATTTGGGGAACCATGGCTCGTACAGGGTGTGACCAGCTGCTCCAGTGTCCTGCATTTGTATTAGGGGCACATTTGACAGTGACCTGGACCTCAACCTCTTCCCCTGGTACCAGAGAGACTAGTACGTCACCCTCCTTTGCCTAGAGAAATCACAAACATCATAGATTTTACAATTTTACTCAATTTCACCAGCTCGAATTACCAACACAGGCCTACAGGTGACTGAAGGTCATGAAAAATACTCAATGAGAAAGAACCACAAAATATATAGGCTACAATGTTTAGTGTAATAAACATGTTTGTTCAAGGAGAAGGAGATAAACAAATCAATTATGTGTTTAATTAATTAATTAATCATAAATGAATGATAACTTGGCCCCAAAACAGGCAGTAAAAGATAAGTAAAAGATGAGTCATAGAAATTACTAATTACATCAATTAATACCGTTAAATAATTCAAATGAAATCTAAAAACTATAATAAATTATATTATTCTACTCTATAAATTCTATTTACTTTTACAATATTATTTACTGATGTATTTAGTTATACTTTTGACTGGTCTGATAACCCTTTACTAGATTTTGTCAGTTTCAGGACGGCATAATTAACATTATTAGATGTTCTAGAGGCTCAAAATGACAGACTGACAAGAGCCCATCATACTAACCTGCATGCTGGGCATACCAGTACTTAGTGATTATAAAATTGTCTTTATAATCACACACACATTATGTGAGTTTGATTTAAAAGTCATTTACACAAGAGTTGTATGTGTACCTCATCTTTTGTCTTCTCTCCCAGCCCCTTGGAGGAGTAACGAATCCTATACATCACATTGCCTTTCATGTATTTTGAGACATCTGTGTGCCATGAGACCTGCAGTTGCCCTACTTGGCCATTTTGTTGTAAAGACACATTGAATGGCGGATCCAGGAGAGCTGGAGACAAAAAGGTGATGGAAAAATAAGGAAAAACGCATTATAGAATCCATTGGTGAAAATAATTTACTGGTGTTTAGGTAACAGGTGAGGAGGCCCCTCGTCTTTCTGAATGCCTTATTGACAGGAGATCCAAGCAAAGAACCAGGACACACTATCCATCCTCCATGCTACCTGGGCCCACTGGGGATACCCACAATCAGCTAGCCCTGCTTGTTTTGTTGGCTGCTTTCCATATAGCTAACATCCCTCCAGCATTGCATATCTTCCTTCGCTCTTTGGTCCTCCAAACCAGGATGCAAGAGAGAGATGGAGAATCATATTTACCAAATGGAAAATTGTCATTGGCGCCGTTCGCAGTGTCTGTTTGTGCACTACAGGGAGCGGTCCAAGGGACTTCCCCTGTTGGCGCAGCGCCTGTCTCACTGGCTGTGCGATGCCATTTCCCAGGCTCACGTGTTTGCATCTGCACGGCGGCCTCCTGGTTGTCCCCATGCGCTTTCGTCCGTTTCTACCTGCGGGATGTACTGAGTGTTTTGGCTGAATGATTCTCCTTGTGAGTGTGCGGTGCGCCCTCTTCCACGGGACGGTGTGGGGGGCGGCCGCTGCTTACGTGGCCCTGCCTTGTGCGCAGCTGATGTGGTTGCTGTCGTGACCCCGCCTGCGTCTGTACAGCTGCGCCCGCCCAAAGTTTATCTACTTACGCATGGGTTGGCGCCATCGGTGCTCGCGCACACGCCGCCACCAATTCCGCGGTCAGCGGGTGACAGGGTGGCTCATGGCTCTGGGCAGGTGAGTTGTGCTTGGTGGTACCATATGGGCCAGTGAGGCGTTGACACATCCTGCTTCGCCTCTAACGCAATAGCGACAGCCTTAGAGGGCGAAGCCTATACGAAATAGAACGGAACCCGGATTCTGTGAGTATAGGCGCAGCCCTCTAAGTTAAAGGCCTCACTGGACCTTGGTTCCCAGTGCTGAAGAAAATGCATTTGGGAGCCGAAGGCTGGGTCTCACCGTAATAATAATAATCCTTATTTGTAGAGCACTTTTCAAAAACAAGTTACAAAGTGCTTTAACAAGTGTAAAGAATAATACAAAAAAAAGATAAGAGCATGAAAATTTAATATAAAATTAGTAAAATACAATAAAATAAAAGGGATAAAATAAAGTCAAATAAGATTGGGAAAAGCTCTCCTATAAAAGTATGTTTTAAGAAGGGACTTAAAAGAGTTCACTGACTCAGCCGACCTGATTTCCTCGGGCAGGCTGTTCCAGAGCCTCGGGGCCCTGACAGCAAACGCTCTGTCCCCTTTAGTTTAGTATAGTAGTATAGCTTATATACACAAGGTGCGGACGTAGGAGAGGCCCACGCTGTGGGTGGGCGTAGACTAAAATTCTCAGTACCGCCCAGGCGCGCGGAAGGGGTAAACCCAATAGCGATAGCCTTAAGCTGATGATACATGGGGAACTTTTTGAGCAATGTTGCTGAGCAATCTTGCTAGTGGCAAGTCCGACAATGTTTTGAACGGATAGCGGCAGGGCGGGTGGCGGAGTGGTGGAGTAGTCGGGGAAGGGGATCCGGTAATCTACTCATTACCATTGACGGCAACGTTGCCCTGTATGATTGCTCTAAAAGTTGCTCCGTGTATCCTCAGCTTTAGAGGGCTGCGCCTATACTCATAGAATCCGGGTGACAGTACGTAACCCCTGATCTTTTACAGTGACTGAATAGAGTTAACCTACAAGCAATAAAAATCTGTTTATCACAGATTTATAAAAACAGACATGAGCCAATGAGCAATTAAAACCCCTAAACATGATTGAATGGTTTGTGAAAGGCTATGGGTACAATAAATCTGAGCCTGGGCATATTATATTTAGACTCAATTTATTTTTCTGAATGATGCACTTCAGGAGGATAGATCTTGTACTGTAAAGTAAGACTTTCTCTCCACGGAAGTCTCCTTTCTAATGATACATGATAAAAAACAAAGGGTGTGAAGACCAGGACCCCTAAAACCATTAATAGATATCGTGTACAGTATAGTCAGCATCTGAAAAGATGAGAATCTAGTCTGTTTTTAAACATAATTGCAAATAGGAATCATAAATCACAGCAAAACCACCACCAGAAAAGGTGGAAATTTAGGCCATCTGTCATTTCTTTGAGCTTTTTCTCAGAGATGGGATGGGAAACTAAAGAATACTGGCTAAGAGATATCCACAAAAATTATATTTTTATGACCGAAGGACCACTTACTTGCTTGGAATGTTTATGCATATAGTTTCAAGTGTGTTTTCTTTTTTTTCCAAATGATTCACCTATTCCCCATCCTTTTTTTGTATGTTGAGGAAATACATATTTCTTACTGTGGTCCTCCACAGCGACAGTCCGGTTGTACAGGATGGTGCTGGTGTTGTGTACCTCCACGTCAAGGTGTATCCAAATATACAACAAAACATCCTCGGCAGGAAATGAGCAGATGTAGAGGAAAGTTCCCTCTTCTGTTGCCTGAACAGACATGTCACACCTTTTCTTTCCAGATTGGCTTGATAAGAAAAAGACATAACAGATATTGTATACATATTAATCATTCAATCATCTTTCACACAGGAGTGCAGTGCTTTAGGGGTGACTAATAAGACTATTACAGGTTAAAAATATGTTCACGATTCAAATGTAAACAAATAATTATAAAAAGTTTAAACCTTTATTATTATTTAAAGCTTTAAAGTGAAACATAATTAACATAAAAACAATACAAGTGTTTGGTTGATGTGAGTTGTTTTATGAAGTTTCCTCTAGAACTGTTCTTGTGGAATATAGGAAAGAGAAGCCAGAAGCCAAGATAAAGAGTAGCATTTTAAAAAGAAAATTCCTTAAATGATTCAGAATTCAGATTCCCCCCACAGTACTGTTTAAATGATTTGAGATGTCCCTTAATATAACAAACTATAAAATCACTGTGTCTAACATACCTGTCGAAGACATAGAGAAAATCATAAGTTCTGTTGTCTGCAGTCTCAAAGAAGCAAGTGAAATCCTCTTGTGTCCGCGTGAAACATTTAGGATCCTGCTCATCCTTTAAGAGTAAAACATCTGCTACAGAAGTGACAAACATAATACATGAGCACTCCTGAACTAAAACATGTCTCTCAAAATCAAACAAGATGGTATTTTCAACATGCAAAACGTGCAAAGGAGATGTTAACTTGTGGTGAGACGTTAGTGTCGTACAGTAATACCTTTCGGTTGTGAAATGTGTGTCACCTTCTAGGAACAAGACCCATTCATTGTTCCCACAAGTTAATAGTTTTCAGATTATAGTATTTACTTTCGGCAACATTGTTTCCCCCCCCCCCCACAAGCTAAGTTAGTGGTTGTTGCACAATAAAAACTACCTACAACAAAGTGTCTTGTTTTCACAAGTCTTTAAAAAAACATATTTTGGGACTTTGTGAGCTCTGTATGTAACAGACAAAATTTTCTGTGGAAATAAACAGTAAATGAGAAAAATAGAGCTGTTACGTGGACTGACTTCAAATTGGGTTTTCTTGCTTAGTTTTAATTTATTTTTCTCGAGTTACACATTTTATTTAGTCATTTTTACTGATATTTGTCAATTGTTGTACTGATACTCATAATATTGCTGGTATTTGTGTCCTGTGGAGACGTTTCTGTACTTCATTCAGTGACGCTGGCCTGCAGAAATATTGTTTTGCACTGTAAAGCATGATGTTATGCCTGTATGATCTACGGGTCTTTTTGGCTGACATGTGATTGTGCATCATGCTGATTTACATGATGCAATAATAATAACGCTACTCCTGTGTTGTTCATTAAGACAATCATTAAAGTACGGGTCTTAATTGTTTTCTAGTTGTCATACTTGTTGGCTGACATCACTTCAGTGTGCTGTGATATGCATGTTGCATGTGTGTTGGTTCAGTCAAGACCGTTGCACCCCCTACTCAAAATACATCCCTGCAGTTATGGACTCAAAGTGTTCTTCAAAAGGACAAAAATTAAATGATTACCTTCCCTTAACAGATGACCGACTGTCCCATCCTTGCAATGTATGCCAGGCATAAATCCCACTTGTATCCACAAGGTAATAAGGAGCATCTCCCATCTGCAGGGCCAATTCATGGTAGACTGATATGAGTAATTATGTATCCTAAACCAGCATGGCATCTAAACTAACACAGCACATGCTTGTGCATGTGTATGTGCATGGGTGGGTAGTGGGTGGGCTTGAGCAATGCTAAGGGTTTTGCCCAGTGTGATTAGTTGTGAACTGCTTAGAGCAGGAAGTATGCTTTGTGTACAGTGGAAGTAAGCACCAAAAAAGGCAGTTTGGGAGGACTGATTCAGAGTAGACGTTAAATTATAGATTTACATAGTTAAATTTACATACATTTCAGTTAACAAGACACAATAACACACTCGAGATGCTACTGGAGATGAAGCCTCATACATGTGTCAGTCTATTATCTGGCTGGTTTTGCAGTTTTTTCCCCTTACTCTTAATAGCATTTCTTAATTTAAAATAAAAGCTATTTAATCAAGATTATGGAGACAGACTAATCACCAACAAAGGCTTTATGAACATCACAAAATTCACAAGAGTGGAGAACGTTCAGTAGATTTGATGTGGAGTGTCCCACAAGCTTAAAGTTTGTTTGTGTCCACATACTTCAGACCCTGTGTCAGTCTCACAATACACAAGAGTGCTTAGACCCTCTGAGTTAACTTGCCAAAACAGCTTCTGCTGATTTACCACATCCTGACCTACTGCACAACAACAGTGTATATAAGCATATTAAACTGAAAGGACAATTTCCTCCTTTATTAGTCTGTCTTATGTATACTGACCCCAACAAACATGAATCGATTGTTTCATTCCATATGTATACAATTTAGTTATGAAAGTACATTACAGATCTTATGCATTTTCAATTGACACACTTCCTGCCCTAACCCTATTCATGTATGTAGTTCAGTGCTTACATGACAAATTCCAATCAAAATGTTATGATTTTATAGCTTCACAGCGCCAACTGTAGTGACAGTTTGCTAACCCACAGCTTAGCTAACATTAGTTACATTGCTGTGTCGTTGTTCGCTCTATCATGGTATTTGTCATGGTATTGGAGTTCTCCAGGATCGCAGACCTTCACTTTTAAGGACAAAAAAGCACCTTATTTACATTTTTTTATTTAGGACTAAAAGTATTGAGAATGAGGAAAACAATACTGTTGTGTTTATTTTTGAAGAAGATATTTGGTGGTGTAGAATATGGTTCAACTTTGAGGGCCCTTGTCTACAGAAAGGTTGGTCATTCTGGTTAATCAAACTTCATTCTATCATTCTAATGTTTGGACTATTAGTTGGACAAACAACAATTTGAAGATGCCACTTTTGGCTCTGAAAAATTGTGACAGGCTTTTTTCTTTTACTATTTTCTGAAATTTTATAGACAAAAGAAAATAGTTATGACAATGACGTAACTGTCGCAGTGACATGTTTCATTGAAACCTTTATTTTGTATGTTCTGTAATAAATTCATGATTACTTTAGTACATAGTACTTCATACAGCCATTCAACAATGAAAAATACATATGAACGATAATGCTAAAAGGGGTATAAAAAAATAAAATGTGCTATTTTTAATGACGTTAGTTAAAAAAGTTTTATTTCAACTAACATAACAGAGAATAATGGGTCACATGACCATAGTTAAGTTGAGGACATAACCATGGCATTATGGGTAAGAGACAATGTGGATGCAAAGCAGAGCATGCAGATGAATGACATACAGCCTCTTTACTCTGCACTTGGTTCAAGAGGTACACACTGTAATTGTCTTTCACTTGATCTTTCACTATGATCAGTATGTTAAGCCTTTCAGAAAAAAAAAAATAGTACCTTTGTTGATGTCAGCCATTGGGCAGCCATGAAAAAGTTGTAAAACAGAGTAAGACCCTGACTGTATCATAATCAATCAAAAGTGATGTTTTTTGATAGGGAATGTTTTCATGCTCAAAAAAATAATTATTAGCTGCACACACTAAAAATGAACCTTGTGATCATGAGATATTAGTTACAGGAAAACATATTTCTCTGCAGAGAGCGCTTGCCACACACTGATAAAATCTCTACCAACACATGGGGTGGCACCCTGCGTTTAATGAAGCTTTTCTGAAAATTGTATAGACAATTACCCAGAAGTTTCTGTGATTTTCTGACTTCAGAGAAAATCAAAGATTTCTAAAACAATACCCCTAACCCAGCCAAACAGCCATAACTGGCATTGCAAACAATAATGTCAATAGATGATTCACTGAATCATTGTTGTCATTATTAAATTAAACTTGATAGGTGCAGCAGGATTATCAATTTTGGACTAGCAGAAATAATATTTATATTAAATGAAAGATTTCAACTCGCATTACATTCACCTCAGGTCATCACACTGAAGAGACAGGAAAAGGGTAGTGCTGAATCATTTAATTGGCTATGATGATGAAATGATAGTACAAGCAAAATTACCATACCATTGACCAAAGTTAAGCAGCCCTGTGCTTAGCCATGTACAGTATTACCCTGTGTTATACTGTTATATTAGACAAAGACATCTGTGACATTTATTCAGCTAATAGCATTGCCAACACAGCCAGAGAAGGGAGAAGTTGGATTAGGATCACAAAGAGCCCCTAGTAGTAGTAGTAGTAGTAACCAGTGTTAGTTACAACGGTCACTGGAACAAGAGGTGAGTTTCTGTTACCCAATCAGGTTCAGGGTATATCCAGTTATAGGAAGTTACTGGAGGAGAGGTATTACTGTAAATGTAATGCCGTACGTTTCAAAATAAAAGGTTCTGTTATGGGGTTGTGTGGCGTGGGGACAGAGGACCCAAAAGCAGCACTCTGAGGGAAGGAGGTTTATTGAGGGATAAAGGGTAGAGGGACTGGAGGGGAGGGAGAGGTGGATGTCGGGGAAACACAGGCACGGGGAACCAGGAAGACTGGGGGCCAGGGAGCCGGGGAACACTGGGGCCGAGGAAGCGAGGAGCGGTGGGTGAACAGGGAGGACAACGTGGGGGGGTAGTCTGAGGAGGAGAGGGCCGGTGGATGAGCCCAGCCGACTGAACGGAGGACGAGGGTGAGTGTACCTGGGAGGGAAACAGACAGAGAGACAGGGTTAGAGGTGACGGCAACAAAGCACAGGGAAAATGTGTAAAAACAAGAAACATGAAAAGCCTGAACACGGAAGTGGCACCGGGTATGGCGCAACGACGATCAAGCGAGGATGGTGTGGAGAACCGGGGTTGAAATACAGGCAGGGATGAGGTTGATTACTGGCAGGTGTGGCAGGCTGACGAGGTGGCTGATGAGATGCAGGTGCAGGTAGTTGGCTGGGCTCAGGAGCAGAGGGAGAGAGAGCACACAGGGGAGAAAACACAGGGAGGCAGGCAGAGAACAGAAAACCAAGGAAAACGCAGAATAACTGATAAAAAGGAGAAAAAAACCAGGACACTCACCGTCAGCCGGGCTGCCACCACAACAGGTTCAGTTTAATTCACACAATGTAGGAATTAATATATGGAGTTCAGTAGTACCTACAACTTTGAGAAGAAGACATGTTAATGATGATAGGGTTATTTTTAAACCTAGCCAAACACTGCTTCAGAATATTTCCTCCCTGACGAGTTGTCACCTGTCATATGAACATAACTGTTTCTGCCAAAACCAGACCAGACAACTAAGATATAAACCAGCAAATGTGTCTCTTGTCAAGTTTACACACAGAATACATATTTAAAGGAGTCCCTTCAAAGAAAACACATTTTCAGTTACACCCACCACCAATAGGCTTGAAGATGGCTCTGAAAACTGAAGCTTGCCCCATGGTGTAGTCAGTTTGGATTCTCTAATCTAACACCATTTATGACCACAGCACACTATAAATTAATGTTACTCCATGATAATATTAACTACATAGCGTTCCCCAAACAAACTCGAGGGAAAATCCAAGCATTCTTTTTTTATCCATCAACATGTAGCATCTTCAAAAGTACTTTTTTGGCCTGTCTCCTTAGCATCACAAAATGTTTGCCCATAGCAAAAACAACTTGTCAGTCCAACTATGTCAGTGGCAAGCAGCTGTAGTAGAGTCTGAATTGGGTCTAACTTTTTGCTCGCACAGACATTTTCTCATTCCAGGCAGACAGGTTACATTGGCGGGATTACAAACATACTATTGAAAATATAACCTGCTGCTAGATAAACCTTTGATTTTGCTTAAAGATGGCTATATGTGGCCAAATTACGGACTAACCTGTCTAAAGTAGCCTATGTGCTGAGGTCACAAATGGGGAAATGGGCGAAAAGGAAAATGTCCACATGAAGCTTGTCCATATGCTCAGAATGCTCAAAACACTAACTTAACATATGTAGAAATAAACACTAGGCCCTATTACTGGGCACCTTAACTTAAGCTAGTTTTTTCGTGAATCATTATAGCTGTAAGCATGTAGGCCTGGGCTGACTGTGAAAGCATGAGGCATGTTTGTCTTATTAATTATACAAATATAATTATTAATATTATCATATGTAGAGATTTAGCTACAATTACGCTTCCTTTTTTTTCCTCTGTGAGAGGGAAGAATTTTTGACAAGTTGCGTGGCGCTGCAGAGAGCCCCCAGCTGCACTAGTGCATGGATCATGCCTAATATTCATCCAGCCAGAAGGAACGATCACAAACAGTTCACAGCGCGTCGGCCGTACTAACGACACAACCCGTAGTACCGGAGACGGAGTGGAGCGGACAGGGCCAGGAGATCGGCCCGCTGCGGACCGTCGGTGATCGTTCTCTCTGGCTGAATGAAGTCTGACGCATGGATCCGTGATGATAGAGAAATATAGAAATCAATGGCAATAAAGCATGCTGTCAATATTTTAGAGACCCCCCAAAATATCACAAATCATGCTTTTAGGGGAGATGGTGTCCTCTTTAGGGGAGCTAAGCTCCCACTGGCTCCCCCGTAGTTCAATTCAATTCAATTCAATTCAATTCAATTCAATTCAATTCAATTCAATTCAATTCAATTTTATTTATATAGTGCCAAATCACAACAACAGTTATCTCACAGCGCTTTTCATAAAAGAGCAGGTCTAGACCGTACTCTGTGATGATATTTACAGAAGCCCAACAGTTCCCACCAAGAGCAAGCACTAGGCGACAGAGGCAAGGAAAAACTTCCTTTTAAGAGGCAGAAACCTCGAGCAGAACCATGGCTCAGGGTGGGCGGCCATCTGCCTCGACCGGTTGGGGTGAGAGAGAGAGAGAGAGAGAAAGAGAGAGAGAAGAGAGTGAAAGAGAGAGAGAGAGAGAAAGAGAGAGAGAGAGAGGGATGTAAGGAGAGAGAGAGGGGAGGGAGGCAGCCTACACAATATACACACAGAGGTACAGACAGCGAAGGTAATGTTGCTATAAACTAAATGAAAAATGGTACAGATATTTATAATAGTGTTAATGGTAACCATCGTAATGTTAATGATTATAATAACAATAAGACTAGCAACAATAGTCGTTGCAGTAGAGGGTGTCGAGCAGGAACACGGGGGCAGCAGGCGACCCGCAGCCACAGATCCAGACTCCACAGCTCCAGAGCCAGAAAACCTGCAGGAAGTGACAGGAGGAGAGAGGAGAGGGACGAGAAAGCACAAGACTACCAGAAAGGGGAGAAGTTGTGTTAGTAACATGCAATAATGGGATAAGGTTGCATACAGAGGGAGAGAAAGTAGAGGAGAGAGGAGCTCAGTGCATCATGGGAAATCCCCCGGCAGTCTAGGCCTATAGCAGCATAACTAAGGGATGGTTCAGGACTACCTGAGCCAGCCCTAACTATAAGCTTTATCAAAGAGGAAAGTCTTAAGCCTACTCTTAAATGTGGAGATGGTGTCTGCCTCCTGAACCCAAACTGGAACCTGGTTCCACAGGAGAGGAGCTTGATAGCTGAACGCTCTGGCTCCTAGTCTACTTTTGGAGACTCTAGGAACCACAAGTAACCCTGCATTCTGGGAGCGCAGTGCTCTGGTGGGGTAGTAAGGTACTATGAGCTCTTTAAGATAAGATGGTGCCTGACCATTAAGAGCTTTGTAGGTAAGAAGAATGATTTTAAATTCTATTCTGGATTTTACTGGAAGCCAATGCAAAGAAGCTAAAACAGGAGAAATGTGATCTCTTTTCCTGGTTCCTGTCAGAACACGTGCTGCAGCATTCTGGATCAGCTGAAGAGTCTTAATGGACTTTTTCGAGCAGCCTGATAATAAGGAATTGCAGTAATCCAGCCTAGAAGTAACAAATGCATGGACTAGTTTTTCTGCATCATTTTTAGACAGGATGTTCCTGATTTTCGCAATATTACGTAGGTGAAAAAAGGCGGTCCTTGAAATTTGCTTAATGTGGGACTTAAACGACATGTCCTGATCAAAGATAACTCCAAGATTCCTCACAGTGGTGCTGGAGGCCAGGGCGATGCCATCCAGGGAAACTATATCTTTAGATAATGCGTCACGGAGGTGCTTAGGCCCCAGAACAATAACTTCAGTTTTATCTGAGTTTAACATAAGAAAATTACAGCTCATCCAGGTTTTAACATCCTGAAGGCACATTTGAAGTTTAGCTAACTGATGAGTTTCATCTGGCTTGATCGATAGATATAACTGAGTATCATCTGCATAACAATGAAAGCTTATGGAATGTTTCCTGATAATATTGCCTAAAGGAAGCATATATAAAGTGAAGAGGATTGGTCCAAGGACAGATCCTTGAGGAACTCCATGAGTAACTTTGGCGTGCATGGAGGACTCATCGTTAACATGTACAAACTGAAATCGATCTGATAAATAGGACTTAAACCAGCTTAGAGCGGTTCCTTTAATGCCAATGAAATATTCCAGTCTCTGCAATAGGATCTGATGGTCAATGGTATCAAATGCAGCACTAAGATCTAATAAAACCAGTACAGAGACAAGTCCTTTGTCTGATGCAATAAGGAGGTCATTAGTAATTTTCACCAGTGCTGTCTCTGTGCTATGATGAGCTCTAAATCCTGACTGAAAATCCTCAAATAAACTATTGCTCTGTAGAAAGTCACACAGCTGTTTAGCAACTGCTTTCTCCAGAACCTTAGAGAGAAATGGAAGGTTAGATATAGGTCTATAGTTTGATAAAACATCCGGATCAAGTTTGGGCTTTTTCAGAAGAGGTTTAATTACAGCTACTTTAAAGTACTGTGGTACATAGCCTGTTGATAAAGATAGATTGATCATATCTAGTATAGAGGTGCTGACTAAGGGTAAAACATCTTTAAGCAGCCTAGTCGGGATGGGGTCTAAGAGGCAGGTTGATGGTTTAGATGAAGAAATTATTGAAGTTAGTTGGTAAGATTGAGGGAAGCAAAACAGTCTAAACATGTATCTGGTTCTACAGCTGTTTCTAAGGTTCCTGAGTTTAGAGATAAGTCGGTGCCAGTTGAGGGCAGGTCTTGGTGAATTTTGTCTCTAATAGCTAGAATTTTATCATTAAAGAAGCTCATGAAGTCGTAACTACTGAGAGCTATGGGAATACTTGGCTCAATAGAGCTGTGACTCTCTGTCAGCCTGGCTACAGTGCTGAAAAGAAACCTGGGGTTGTTCCTATTTTCCTCTATTAATGACGAGTAGTACGCTGCTCTAGCATTACGGAGGGCCTTCCTATAAGTTTTAAGACTATCTTGCCAAATTAAACGAGAATTTTCCACTTTGGTGGAACGCCAATTCCTCTCAAGTTTCCGTGATATTTGCTTTAATTTGCGAGTTTCAGTATTATACCATGGAGCTAACCGTCTTTGTTTTAGTATTTTCTTTTTTAGAGGGGCTACAGAGTCGAGTGTCATTCGCAGCGAGCCAGCAGCACTATCAACAAGATGATCGATTTGGGAGGGACTGAAATTAGCATAGGAGTCCTCCGTTACTTTGTGACTAGATAATGTATTTAGAGCTGATGGAATCGCATCCTTAAATTTAGCTATAGCACTATCAGACAGACATCTTGTATAGAAATTTTTGCCCAATGGCGAGTAGTTCAGCAATACAAACTCAAAAGTTATCAAACAGTGGTCGGATAAAGAGGGATTCTGTGGGAACACCACTAAATGTTCAATTTCAATACCATACACCAAAACAAGGTCAAGGGTGTGGTTAAAACAGTGAGTCGGTTCATGAACACTCTGAGAGAAGCCGATGGAATCTAACAAAGAGATAAACGCAGTACTGAAGCTGTCATTCTCAACATCTACATGAATATTAAAATCCCCTACAATAATAACTTTGTCCGTTTTAAGGACTAAAGTTGACAAAAACTCTGCAAATTCAGATAAGAATTCAGAATACGGGCCAGGTGCTCGGTACACTATAACAAAAAGAATTGGTTGCAGTGATTTCCAACTTGGGTGCGAAAGACTAAGAACAAGACTTTCAAATGAGTTATAGTTTGGTTTAGGTTTAGAGCTGATTAGTAGGCTAGAGTCGAAGATAGCTGCAACTCCACCTCCTCGGCCTGTGCCTCGAGGAATGTGAGTATTAATATGACTGGGAGGGGTGGATTCATTTAGGCTAACATATTCTCCATCACCCAGCCAGGTTTCAGTAAGACCAAATAAATCAATATCATAATCTGATATTAGTTCATTTACTAGTACACCTTTAGAAGAGAGAGATCTGATGTTTAAGAGTCCACATTTAACTCTCCTATTTGTTTGCACTATTGCTCTTGTGGTTTTAATTTTTATAAGGTTTTTATGCACAGCTCCTCTTCTGTTTACCTTTTTAAATAATTTCGATGGTCGGGGGACAGACACCGTCACTATAGGGTTTTCACTAAGTAACTCCTGAAATGGAGGAGCAGAGAAGTGTGTTAGACTGCGACTCTGCGTAGGGTTTTGGGTGGGTAACTGCTGAAAAAGAAGGGCAGAGAAGTGTGTTAAACTGCGACTCTGCCTCCTGGTCTCAACTCTGGGTTGTCATGTCACGTAGTTCGCACCCTGTCTTCTGCCCCACCCTTTGCGTTGTGGACACAGGTATGAGTTTTCAGTAACCTAAATATTGAGATTCAGTCTTTCAACCACTATTTGAGCACATTTTATGGCATGAATGGATTTTGCGTTTCAATGCTTAATGAAGTTAATTTAGAACAATGTTTGAAACACTTTTGAGTGTGTTACATAAATTAATCTCATTTTTGAAATGATGAGAAGTTTTTTAAAGTGAGGTGGAAGACCACTTATTCAGTGCCGGAGTCTTTTAATGTGTAAACGCCGACATACAGCCGAGGTGAGGTAAGGCTTATATTTTCATACAGCTGGTAAGAATCAAATCAGTGCATTAAGGCTATGCCTGTTAATTTAGGTATTCACACTGTTGGCTGTCTCCCTGCATGTGATTGTTAGGGTTAGTTAAGCTAGATAACTAAAAGATATCCTGGGTATTTTGAACTCGCTTCGTGGTATAGGCCCCTGTTGCTGGATAGGAGATTGAATAGGTTTAGACCCTCTTCCCAAATGCTTGCCTTTTTATTACATTAATGTGGCCAAATCAGGAGTAAGTTAACACATTAAGGTTGAGGGCGAGGGGTTGCTACTCAAAAGATAAATAAGTAAATGTCATGATGATCTTCTCTTATTACACATTTGCATTGTGTAGCCTGTAGTCTGTGTGTGGGAGTCGTCAGGAAGCTGGCCAACTGAGACCATGTTTGACAGACAGTCCTGTGCCTGCGGTTGGTTTGTGGAGGAAACTCATTGACAGATCAGCTCTGTGCAGAAGGGGAGATCAGTGTTCCTGAACTCTCTGCTTTGGCCCCCAGTAGCCTAGCCTGTGGTTGCCCCACCATGCTTACTACTAAGCAGGCCAACAACAAAAACACAACACAGTAATCTTTGCAAAACTGGACTTATGCAAATGGACCAATTGCTTGCAGTGATGAGTCCAGTCACCACGCAAAACCTTTATTTAAGGAATCAGTTAATGAAAACACACTGTACATTCTCCTATAATGGATATATTACCATACATTGTGTTAGGTTTCATAGCGTTAAAGGTAACTAATAGCGAGTACACTGGCTGTGAATCTGCTCTGTATTAGTAGCATTTTCCAAACAACTTGTGGTGGAGCTTTGCATGCAACACATGGTGAATCTACCATGATTGCATTTATATCGGTCTGTAACTACATTCGAATAGAAGTCTTTGATATATCTACTTGACCTTTAAAAAGAGACAAAATACATACAATAGTTACATTCACATGGCAGTGATAGGCAAACAGTAAAAGACACAGATGGCATGAATGAGGCTGGTTTTAAGTGCTACATTGTATGTGTCTTTCATCCTTTTTTAAGTCTGAGAGCTTGAATGTTTATGATCCACACTGTGTCCTTTAAATTTCATCTTAATGAAAATATTTCCTTCTCCATAAAGAGTAATGGAGAGAAAATTAAGTCCAGCGTTGACACCCCACAGACCCTGTGGTGTTTCAGCAAGTCACATAGCTCCTTATTTGCCACTTCTCCTCAACACTCAGAGAAAAGAGTCCAGCATTGTAACTTTTGTAGGAGCAATAGGTACAATGTTGTGTCGTTTTCATGGGAGCGTTTTGTAGCGATAGGGGCTCAATATTTCCCAGTCAGTGGCAATCACATTTCTCCATCCAAGGCCCAGCAATACTCCACATCTCTAACGTCTCTGATACCTCCACACAGTGTCCTTTCACAGTTCTCCATCTATAGCTGGGTGGCTTTGGTAGAGCGCCTGGTCCTCCTGTCTCGGCGTTGAGAGGCAGGAAGGTGGCAGTAACGTGGCGACCATCCTCGGGACTTCCTCATGGGGCTATGTGGCATGCTAGGGTCTGGGGGGACTGGTAGTCAGGCCTCCTCGGCTGTGGCGTCTATCCCAGCGTAGGTGAAGTTCTCAAAGAGAGCCATGTTCACATAAGCCTAGAAGATGGATAAAAAAGAGTTATTCAAGCTTTTAAAAAATGATTTGGCAATAATTTAGCATGCTAGAAGTATATTGACTCCATCTGATCCTTAATGCTTAAGCCTTATAATGTGATCATGTCATAGAATACAAAACATAAACATGAACTGGAGAGTGGGATGAACCCCTCACGTCATGCTAATTACATATCTGTGTAATTACATATAAGAAATGGGAGAAAGCGGAATTTATGACAGCTGTAATATCCCACACTTAGTAAGAAGAATTACAGTAGTGTCAACAAACTGGTGCCAATTGGCTGCAAACTTACAATTTGCAGTTCAGTGTTAATTAGAAATAAAATAGTAATGCCCTACATGTAAACTGACAAACAAAATAGCAATTTTAGACTGTGTTTCTAACTATCTGAATTACTATAACCTCAAACCAAAGGGGTAACCATCATTGAGTGATGTTTGAACACTCCAAAGTGGTAACAACAGGGCAATTTCCTATTTTTCCCCTTCTGCTGACATTGTGTGAATGCAGCATTACCTTCCTTGCCTCCTGCATCCTGTTGAGCTGGACAGAGATTTGGGAGAAGGGGGGTCTCTCATAGGGCCGATCCCTCCAGCACTGCTTCATCAGCTCATAACTAGACAGGGAGAGAAACATTAATGAATGCTCTAAAATAGAGGAGAAAAAAAGTCAGAATAAGATAATCAATAGCTACAAAATGCTGAGTACTTACACCTCATCGTCACAGTTTTTGGGTTTCTCCATCCTGTAGCCTTGTGGCAGTTTTTCATAAAGCTCAGCACATGTCATCCCACAATATGGTGTGCCACCTGACACACACACACAAAAGGGGAGGGAATGCGTTTCTGATTATGATTATGAGGTGATTGTGAGTCAAGCAATAAGGATAGTTGTCATCATCCTACCATAAATTCAACCACAGAAACAACTAAATGTAGATATGATATATGATGATATGATACGACAAACAAATTGCAAAATTTCTTGATGTCTACTACAATTCTTGTATAAGAGAGATAGAACTTCTGTTGGCCTGTCAGCTGGTATTTGAGGCTAGGATTCTTAGCAAGAGTAAATCTGGAGCGTTAGTAATTTACATAAATGAGAGGAAATGGTAAAGCTCCTGGGTTTAAAAGCTTGCATAGATGTAAGGCTGGGTACTTACTTACCTAAGCTTACAATTTCCCAGAGAAGAACACCAAAAGACCACCTGGGAAAGAAGATGTAACGAAAGAAGACATAGAAGGAAAATGGGAAGGATTTCATTAGTAACACCTGAAAAAGTCTTCCTTTGTTGATCATATGTGGGTTAAGGTTAAAAGTAAAAAAAAAAAAGGAATACTTTAGTCCAGTCACCCTCAAAACTATGCATTTTAAAGCTAAAAATGCTGCTGTTACCTGTAAAACCTTGTGATTGTCATGTTTTTACAATGCCTTGCAAAAAAAAAATGCACGACTCCATTTGAACATTTTTATAATTAAATAAATATGCATGGGATCTGATAAGGAACCACTGAATGTCTCAACAACATGAAACCACCAGCTCTCCTGCTATCTGATTATCAACTGAATTCACGAGAAACACCACTAGTCACATGTTATGATGCGGTGTGAGATAATTTGATCAGACAATTGTTGTTTGTGCTGTCGGCCTGTCCCTTTGTCCCTGCTTATCTCTTTGCTTCTGTGCACAATGTCTCACTCTGTCTCAGATCTTGCTCTCTTGTCTCTCCCTAACACTCTGTTTCTCTTAACTAATGTTTACAACTCTCTTTGGCCCTACAGGCAGCCTTCAAACCTTTTCCGTTAGCTGTCCTAAGCCTCTTCTAACTTGTTTTTTGCTATGTATAAATAGGCTCCACTTGACAGACTAACGTCTCAGTTTGTCTGCTTAGTTGTACCCAGAGCTTCCTGGTTGTGCTTATCAGTTACACAACACACCGTTATCACTCCACCAGTGACAGAGGGATGATTTGTTGTTTTCAGTCATGTGGTGTACATAATGAACTGAAAAAAACTTCACTAGAGGCTGAAATCATTTTAAATAGGTTACTGTGATGCTGAAGAAGACATGAGATGGAAGAATCTTTACTTATCAAGATTGTTGATTATCGTTAACTATCAACCATCCAGGAAGTGTTTGTAAACCACTTAGCCAATGGTTTCAAGTTTGCAACGTCAAAAGCCTGCCATGTTACTCAATATGTGCGAAGTTCTCAGAAATATCTTTGCATTTTGATTCAGTGGTTTCAAATACAGACATAATGCTCCAGGTGTTTAAACTCCTGTGTAAAAAACACAGAGAGCTTTGCCTACCCTGAAAAACTCCACCTGTTGCAGTGAGTGCAAGAGTTAAAGCCAGGACTTATGTTAGTTCAACAGATGAGCTCAAACTGTAACTCACACATCACTCTTGGTCGTATACACACTGTAGTTCAGGGACTCAATGGCCATCCAGCGTACAGGCAGCCTCCCCTGAAAGCCAAACAAATAAAAAAATCACATAGGCTTAAATCAGTCTGGCAAGTTGTTACTGTTGTGATACAAAGTTGATGATAGAGATGAGATCCAGTTTACATTACAAGTACACGGCCTATTCAAGCCATGTAGTACACCTAGTACACTATGCTGCTGTTGATGGTATTTATACATGATTGCCCTCTACAGGTCATCTCACTTATTATCAGAATCTGTCATTTGCTGTCTGTGGTAAAAACCAACCCAAACTAGATTTAAACAAAGAAAAATCTTGTTTGGGCTGTTTAATTGCATTTAATTTGACATGATTCTAGTGAATAACTGCCAATCTTGGTAGCAGTAAGCAATTCATCTTAAAAATAGGTTATTCTAAGTATAGTATTTTTCACAATGGTATACTGATAAAGTAAAAATGATTTTGTGGCAGACTACAAATTGACAGATGTTTGAAATAACTGACTAAAACTATTAAACTGTGGTGTCACATTTATATAATGTGCAGAGATCCAATGGTAACTGTCTGTTACAGTTTGTATGTGCAACTGATTAGTCTTTTGCTATCTCAAAGAAGAACTTTTAGTTATTGTTTTCAACATGTGAGAAATGTGCACATTGCAACAACTGTTGTCATAGCAGCTGATAGCAATATCATTAATCCACTCTTAAAGTGGAAATACATTGCATACAAAACTGTTTGTCTTCCAAACAACTAGTGCCCTCTGTTGGCTGTGTGTATGACGACACCACTCACCATTGTCTTCTTAACATAAACTTCCTCACCGCGGGACAGGCCAAAGTCTGCTATCTTTGCCACAAGGTTATCCCCAACAAGGACATTCCTGGCTGCCAAATCCCTGTGGATGAACTAGTACCAAGAGAGGAGAAGAGAGGAGAGGCATTTTTACTGTTAATTATACTAGCTCTAATGCATGTATCCTTTACACAGAAACATCATGATATATATGACATTATCTATGTTGAAACAGAAGTTACATTTTTGTAGCAAAAAAATAAACATTTATTAAAATGTTTTGTTTTATTGAATATACATCTTCAACGTGCTGTTCTTATGATGAGCCAATGTACAGTGATTTGACAGCATAAAAGGCAATGTAGTAAGTGATAATGACAAATCTGAATAATGAAATAGCCCTAATTATTGCATTTTTTTTAATTATTTGAGTTTTTTTTAAATTACTAAACTTTTAAAGGTGTGATCTTTTTTACATCATGTATTAAATGCTGTGTTAAGTATATTACTTTGAAAGAAGAAGTAGTAAGCGCAGTTCATGTAATATATAGATTTTGTTGCAGTAAGAAAGTAAGAAATGCACAACTGGTTTAAGTACATTATTACACGTCTGCCCCATTAGAAGGCCATATAATTAAATGTTAATCTGAAGTTATTGAATTGAAACAGTTTGTTCAGTATTTAAGTCAATTACATTATCAACATCAACTGTCGTGGGGAAACTTGATGAAGAGCATTTTGTAAGAAATTTTAAAGTATAAAGGTAATAAAATTTCAAGAAAACACAGTAATTCACCCACGGAAATATACAAGCAGCCACCCACATACACGCTCCCTCTCCGCCTACCTGTTTGTCACTTAGGTAGTGCATCCCTGTTGCCACGTCTACAGCAAACTGCAGCAGCTGCTGGGAGGTGAGGGTGGAAGCAGTGCCATGTTCCTTGGCAAAAGCAGGATCGGTCTCCAAGACTCTACTCTTCCTCAGGAAGTCGAGAAGGTTACCATAGGGAGCGTATTCGATAGCTATGTACAGGTAACCTGGAGAAGGCAGAGATGGAGTAACATTAGGAAGATGACAGTACTGTATGGAACCAAATGTGCCATAAATGTCCCTTTTTTATGATGTTTGATATCAATATATCATAAACTCTTTGGGATAATACATAATGTATTTTACATTGCTGCAAAATCATACAGTTATTAAGGTCACAGCATATAAACATAAACATTTCATCTTCTATCTGTACAAGCTGTTAGCAGCTCAGCCAGATTCTTAACAATAAGAATATCTTCTTCTCTGCAACAACTGTGACTTTGGCCTTTGCTGGCCTGCCTGCAATAGGCTGGGGAGAGACTGAGTTACAGCTGGTAAGGGGCTTGGCCTTCAACAGTTCTGTCTTGACACAGTCAGAGTTTAACCAGGCCTTTCATAAGATCCTCACAGAGCTCAGCCAGATGGTTGAGGATTTGTTAATAGATGACGGCTTCCAGCCAAAGCCCGAGTTCCTGCAGGTCATCAGGCATTTGTGCTTGTGGGAAGGGTTTCATGTTTATTTCACCATGACCATTGAGAGTGCCAACTCAATTACTCAATACTGTATGTGGATGGAAAGTATAACAGGGCAATGGATGGACTAGTCAAATAACTGGAACCTAATACAGTTATGTTCCTTCTCAGCTACAATAGGTTATGTTAATCAGTTTCCTGCAGCAACGTTCCAAAACAATTTCTTTGCCTAAAATAAAACTTTAAAAGATATTTCCCTCAAACCAGCGAGATAAGCAAAAGAAGGTCAATAAAAGCTGACCTAGAAGGATGCTGACTATTTTGCTTTTCAATCTTTATCTTCAGTCTGTATCTATCAAATATCTTCTGTTCATTTCCTCCTCCTGTCCTGCCGTTCAAGAATCCAATGCTGAATTCCTTCTGCACACACCTAATTCTTTCACAATGTTGATATCTGCAGAGTGAATTTGTTCCAGATCTCTGTAAGATGAGAAAGTGTATGAGCTGAAACAACACCATATATCTACCCCCTTTTTTAATTATAGACAGATGCTGATGACCAAATAAATATAAGCACAAATTAGAAA
>NW_024040269.1:0-27501 GCF_014851395.1 Micropterus salmoides | reverse complement strand
TTTTCCACCTGGTGTAGAGAAGGCGGTGAACCTAGTTACCTGCCCGGTAATTGCGGTACTGGAGTTCCACCAGCACCGTTTCTCTGCTGGTCTTTCCCCATCCACGCTCAAGCTGTATGTGGCTGCCATTGCGGCGTTCCACGCTCCTCTGAGGGAGGGGTCCTTGGGGAGGCTCCCGCTGGTCGTGCGCTTCCTCCGTGGAGCCCGGAGGATGAGACCCGTGACTTGCTCCAGGATTCCCACCTGGGACCTGGCAGTGTTTCTCGAAGCATTGGCGGAGGCCCCCTTTGAACCCCTGGAGTCGGCTGAGGCCAAGCACCTGACCCTTAAGGCCTTAATGGCCTTTCTCCTAGCTATCACCTCTCTGAGGAGGGTGGGGGACTCCAGGCACTCTCGGTGTCTCCTCGATGCCTGGAGTTTGCCCCGGGGAAGGTCAAGGCTGTCCTGCACCCCTGTCCGGGCTACGTCCCCAAGGTGCCGTCCAGTATGGCAGGGTCTACGGTGCTGCAGGCGTTTCATCCCCCACCTCATGTGACGGCGGAGGACGTGAGACTTCATCTGCTCTGCCCTGTCAGGGCACTGAGTATTTACACTGAGGTCCTCCTGGTGGAGGAAAGCAGACCAGTTGCTGGTGTGTTTTGGGTCCCCCAAGGCTGGGTTCCCCGCTTCTAAACACACTATCAGCAACTGGATAGTTCAGGCTATTTCCCTGGCCTATCAGGTGCGCGGTTTGCCTTCACCTATGGCTGTGAAGGCCCACTCTACTAGAGGCATGGCGGCCTCTAGGGCCCTCCTCTCAGGGGCTTCTCTTCGGGATGTGTGTGAGGCAGCTGGCTGGGCCACTCTGCCACCTTCATCAGATTTTACAGTCTGGACCTTGCTTCTGCGCCCGGCACCCTAGCGCTCTCCTCTTAGTCGTGCCTACAGGTACACGCTGGGGCAGGCAGAGGCTTTCGACGTGGCATAGCGGGTATCTTGTTCCCATAGTGTCGTCACCGACGCAGTTCGAGTTCCCTCGAAGGGGAACGTCTCGGGTTACGTATGTAACCCTTGTTCCCCGAGAAGGGGAATGAGACACTGCGTCGGTCCGCCATGCCTCACCCCGCCTGGAGCGCCTTGCTTCATAGCAAAGAGCTGGTTTGTCCTGTGTGCCGACGTGCTTTATACGCCTCCAGTTACGCCGTCCCACGCTATCGTTCGAGCAACACCAATAGGATTGGAGTAGTTTCATTCATAATTCAGCCCTGCCACGCTTGGGGTGTTCCCATAGTGTCATCACTGAGACATTTCATAACCTGTTTTTAATCTTATAATTACACTGACATATGACTGACATGACAGTCTCACGCACGCAGAAGGATTCTCGGCGAGATGTGCAGCTCTGGTAGAAACAGCACGAGACCCTGCTACCGCAACTGTCAAGACTGGCTCGCTCTGTGATTAGTGTCCCCACAGCAGCAGCAGCGAACGTGTCTTCAGCACAGCGGGAAGAGTGATAGAAGAGAGGAGGACGGGGTTAAAACCTTGCTCTGTAAGAGACTGTTCTAACTTTTCCTTTGATTGGACTTTATTTTCGTTTAACTGTTGGAAACTACTGGAAAAAAGAATGGCCATGTTCTTTGGTGCAGTATAAGGTAAGATAACCTGCAAGATTGTTTTTAATTTATTTAATTTAATTTGTTTAGATTGTAGGCTATTGCTCATTTCGTTTGCGAGTGCTGTTGCGAGCAGCCTGCCTGCTTCACTGTAGTATTTCAAAAATGTTGTTTTAAACTGTGGTTTAATAAATAAACATTTATTAAACTAACTGTGTGATATGCTTGAAGTGTTTTATATATATATACATATATGTTTTACTCGCTGTCGGCTCGGCTGCTTGGTCGTCAAAACAAAATGCTCCATACATTTGTCTAAATTAACTTAATAAATAAATGAAAAGAAACATAACTAACAAAACTGACATATTTTAATGGCTGCAAATAGGGCAGGCTGTTGCTATGTAATGAAAAAAACAAAAAAACAAAAAACAGGCTCGGGCTTGGGCTCGGACTCGGGCTAATAATTTTGATGAGCTGTCGGACACGGGTCGGGCTATCGCCTGAGCGTCTCGGGCCAGGGCTGGACTTGGGCCTAGATTTGAGGCCCGTGCAGGGCTCTAGCTAAAGCCAACAAAACAAGGTTGTCATAAGACAATAATCAACATTACTAAGGTAAGCTACTTACAAAGTCTAATATGCTCACTACACAGGTTCTCTACTCAATGGAAACAGATAATACACACAGTATACAGGCTCAGGTGGGGGTTCCTGTCAGTGGGGTTTAAGATGGCTGCTGTCATCCAGGTGACCAATCAGGAGGCAGCAATCAGCTCTGCAGGACCAATCCAGTGTGCCCACCTGTTCTCTATTACCTGCATACACTCACACACACACTCTAAGGGAGAAGAACATTTGACAGTGCTGGGAGAGAGATAAATACATACAAAATATGATATGTCATAACATATTGTACAATGACTAAAAACAATCTGTTGTTTCAGAAATATAAGAAAAAGTGTGTCAAATTGCAGAAAAATCTATTCCAAATCATACTACAATAAAAGTACTTTATATGTAAAAGTCATCAATTGAATGTAAAAGGACAAAAACTTAATTGCCTATCATGGAAAACACTCTGCAATGGTCGCACCACATGATATTTGGTCGCATCACATGATATTTTCTATCTAATTAGTCTATTTAGTCAAAATTTACAGGCACAGAATAGGCCACCTAAACAAAACAAGAAAGCTTCCTACTAAAGGACTCGATTAAATTTATTATCAAAACAAATATTGGTAGAAATAACTTTATGTTAATTGTTTTTCTTAGGCCATACCACATGATATCCAAAAGTGGCAACTACATACCAGCTGTTACAATTTTTAATTTTTCCAGATTTGAGAGAGAGTTACAAACCTAATTGCTATTTCAATGGGTCCTTGGCAAATTGGTATATTATTAAACTTCCTGTCTTCTAATGGATTTCAACATAAAATTCCGAAAGTGGTCGTTTGTTGATGGTCACACATGATATTTCATAAAATGGACATCATCGGACAAAGTTCACTTGTGTATTATTATGGAAATATAAATACAGATGCTTTGCGATTTTGAAGAGGACTACATAACACTTTGTAAATCATGTCAAATAGGGCAAAACACAATTTTGAATAGATTTAAAGTAATTTCAAAGAAGTTTTCAAAACAGCAATCATGGTCGGACGGTCGCACTACGACATTTTGACACTTCAATTCTCAGAAAAATTACAAAGAACTAATGTTTTTTTTAAAGTTAAAGTGAGCACATATGGGAGAGGTTCTGTTTTTATATGGAATGTTTTTATGCTTTCAAAATGAAAAAAAAAACAGTTGGACAGAAAATGTAGGCGTCATGTCATTGACCCACTAATGTGTTAAACTAAAATTCTGGCCATATCTTACACATTGCACCTTTAAATGACGGTCATTGGAAAAATTATGGTTTTACAACTGAGAATCTGTCAGCCTCATATGAACGCGGTGAACAAATGACACATAGCGCTTATGGATTCCTTTCATCTAAAGAAATACTATTACAGTAATTCAATGTGAACTGAAAATAAACCTTATTAAATGCCTTTGAATGTGCGAAACAAAAGTGGATATAAGATAATTGGTATCCCAATGGTATCCCAATGGTATCCCTGTTTCTCTTATAGTTTGTTGTTTCCAATAGCAACAGATACAAGGCCTGTTGCAGCATGAGAGCAGCAGTGCTAGTGTTATTGTTTACACATATAATTGGATTATCAAAGGCAATTTCTGATGTTACTGACATTTGAATGAACTTTATATATTAAATGACGAGTCTAAAAATAGACAGCAAGAAAAAGATAGAGAATGCTGGTTGAGCAGCAGCACAGCTACAGAAAAAACAAACTTTGGTACCATCTGGTTGCACGTGTAGAATCATTAATTTGCATGGTCATCCTTTTCATATATGAAACTTCGCTCGGCACACATCCCAGTCCCGTTGCCCACAATAAATGGGCTCTCTGGCCAAAACAGAATTTAAATAGGATACAGGATGCTAAAAACACTTTGCTAAATATGAAAGGTGTGTTTCTACTATACTTGTACTACCACACAATGTAGGTCTGGTGTTTTTCTTCTGAGGTCCATTTCATCATGCAGTGCTTCAGTGAGCTGAAGACTAAATTTATGCCTCACTGACAGACTGTTCAGACACTGACTGTATTCACAATTTGCTGTCATGCACGGTTACAGTCAGCCAATCAGTTTTTTATACCGTCAGAAGCTGCACATAACATTTACAAATGCGTTATAAAACACAAAACGATACGTTAGGCTCACAACATTAACACCATCATCAATTTTATGTTATATGCAATATACAGTCTATGGTTATATGTTAATGTTACATGCTGTAGCCAGCACATAGCAACCACAAGACAACAATCACATTCAAGGGCACAATGCCCAGTGAACTATGCTAAACTTAAGCTAACTGCAAGACAACAAATTATACAAACAATAATACCAAAGTCTTGAATTGACATCTAATAGTCAAGCTAAAGAAATGTGTACTTACTGGTTAGGGAAAAATACTCCGCCTGTTTTAGTGATTATTTGCAAAATGGTCATTCATTTAGCTCTAGCTCTATCGACTGTAAACAAAGGGCACCACTTCTGTTCCGTAGGTGTTTCTTCTGTTCGCATGCAGATGATGTGACAGGCAATGTCAAAGAAATACACAACAGCTGTAACAAGTCCAGGAAAGCATCCTGATTACTGACAAAACACAGGGTCTACTGGGGTCGAACATATTTCTGCAAAACACTGAGCTTAACAATGCTATAAGCAATATAGCTTGATGTTTAATGATTAAAAGAAAGATGTTTTGTGTAAACATAAAATGATGATGATTGAAAATCAGGATATGTTATTGATATTTAACATGAATAAATTAAAATGATAATTTCACAGTAAAAGAATTCATATGAAAGTAAGAAGAATTAGGGTAAAGGTTAAACAACTGTGGAAAAGGTTGCTGATGTTGGGTGAAGACATCATGACTATGAGTCACCAGCAGAGACAGGGACAGAAAAGGAGAAGCAGAAGGACCAAAGAAAGATGGACATATCCTGACCCTGACGCACACAAAATTACACCCCAAGACAACTTGAAGAAAGACTATATAAACTAGTCAGATATAGATCGGTGTTATTCCTCGGCAGAGCTCAAAGACATTGAACTCAGAAGCAAGATCATCACCGCATTGGACCAAGAGCCTAAGACAAGAGTTGGGGATTTGAACAGAAAACAACTAGAGAATACTTCAGAGTTTTCTTCAGTGTACTTCGAGAGATTGAGCTACAGAGGATAACCACGCCCAAACCATCCGAAGTTTCCCTTGTTCAAATGCAACATGGACTGAAGACTTTTAGACACATTTTGAGTGCTTTGCACAAAGTCTCAAGTTTCTACAAGATTCTACAGATCCGCAAAAGAGGGAAAGATCTCCTTTTTCAGGACGATTCCTTCCCCTCCCTTTCACCCCAAAAAGAAGACATCTAAATTACTCAAGCTCAGCTATTATAACCAGATTTTGCATTTTAAACATTTTATCATTTTAGTTAGTTTTAATCAGTATAAGTTGTATGCTTGCCCTTGCTTTTGCAATAAAATATATAATCACTGCATTTAAAATACAAGTAGTAGACACTGAATTTATTTCTTCACTCAGGTAGTAGTTCTTTAGGTAAAGAAAGCTCCAGGGCTATTCAGTTAGGTGCCATTTCAGAGTAAGCAGCGTAGGCGTTCGGAGGAAGACAGTTAGAAGCTAGGTGAATCTCTGCAACACCAGCTCAAAAGTTATACCTAATAGGGTAATACCCATTAGGCCTAGACTCTAGGCCTAATGGGTATTACCATAGGTATAACTTAATGGTATAATAAAAAAAAAAAGCTGGACCAATACCTCCTGAACTTACTTACTTGTTATTTATATTTGAATATGCTTAAAGTCCAGGTGTTAATTAACGAGCTAACGTTAATTAGTGAGCTTTACATGTAGAAGTGAATTTCGAACGGAGCCAGTCTAGCGGTTTCGCCTTGCTAGCCACCTTCTGACTGTATCTTCATATTTAACCTTAACGTTAGCTAACGGACAAAAATATGACATTGGCATCTGTCTTCTCGTCTAAGTTAAATGTGAAAGTGAACGATGTGTACTAGTTACTACTATTAACTATCCATTACAAAGCTTGTTTTTAACAATACTTTGCAGGCGGTGATACGCTATATACATTTCGTTTTAAGTTTGATGTACGTGACTCAACAGAATGTGCAGATATGACTTCCTTGGTTAACAACCGTTTCGATGTAGTGCCTACCTATTATCCGCAGGCACTGTCCCTTGCCATCCCGCCCATAAGCGTCACTCATTCAAATTGCAGCCGAGGCAGAGGCAGAGAAAGGAGATCCAGGCTGAACACACACGCTCACGCACTCAGGAGCAGAGGCAGCACGCGGATCATACAGAGCGAGTGAGAGGTTGGGGATCCTTAACTGTTTTTTCACTTGCATGAACACAACCGTTGACACCCCAGGATCTAAAGATGTGGACAGAAGTCGGAAAGCTTGTGCTATTACATTTGTTACTCATGGAGCTCCGTTGCGTTAAAGGTAAGACACTTGTCTCAGCGAGGGGGTGAATTTGCATCGCATCACGGACGGCAACGCTTTGGAGATCGCTGCCTACCGAGAAACGGATTGTCTCTCGGATGTAGCCTGCGTCCTCACAAGTGCTGCCACTTTTGTATGTGCAGTGAATGATGACTGGTGGCTTGAGGTGATAATACGCGGAAGAAAATATTTGATCCCAACACGTGTCTGAATGCAGTAGGCTGATGTTACAGCGAGAACGGGCTGTTGTGGTGATGTCAACATAAAAGTACAGGCTGCGATAGTCTGTGCTCGGTGTTCTTGTAACGTTAGTGGCAGCCGAGAAAAACGCTTAAATAGATTTCACTAAAAAGATCTTTGTGTTTAAGTGTCACTAGGACATTGGTGGTAGGCAGTCATGGTCGCACCGAAGCCTATTGAATCCATACAAACAAGCAAGCCCCATTATAAGCATATTATGATAGCAAAAGTGTAGATCGTGTTGTGGGAATGTTGGTTTTAAGAAAAACACAGTACCTTACTGAGTTACAGATTACAACAAGCTGTTGTAGGAAAACTACCTACAGTATTGGAAGATTTAGAGCAATTTTATGTACCACTTTGCAACCCCTAATACACAGGACATGTAGTTAATTACCTACTTTACTTAAGTAAAGGCATGTATGTGATCTATTTGAGGCTATTTTGGAAATTTTTTATATGCAGAAAACATGATTAAATTAGTTAACCTCCAAAACTGGGGAAACACAGCTATGTAAACAGTTGGTAGTCAGTAAGTACTTACACTGCCTCTTTCTTGTAAATACATCTAATTACCCCACCATGTATCTACAGTTCTAAATTGATTTACTTTAAAGCGACTTTTATACACTTTAATGTATTCTAAAATTTTATATTCTGTTAATCTGATATTCTTTAAAATTGTGATTCTGACCACTAAATGAATGAAAGTAACGATTGACAAATTGTTTTTTAACACAGGAACTCATACGGAGTCTGAGTGTGAAACTGGGCAGTTTCAGTGCAAGAACGGACGGTGCATTCCAACCCTGTGGAGATGTGATGATGATGATGATTGCTCAGACAGCAGCGACGAGGAGAACTGTCGTAAGTAGCCCACAGTCTGTTACTTTGGCGGATAAATGTAATGATGTCTTTGCTTGCTACCCCATGGACCTTGAATATACCTGCAATCGTGTACTTTAAAAGTCTTAATCTAGGACAAGGACTCCCAAATATTTTCAGCTGTTTTATATAAGTTGACACACATTCATTGCTAGACTTTGCTGGTACATAACTGGATAACATTATATGCTGTAGATAGCTGATTAAATTCATGTTGTAACTTTTGGATGAATGACGTTCTACTGAGAATAAGCTTCTTATAATTTTGCTTGGGGCCCCTCTGGAATCTTCCTAGCATTTGTTAGTGTGCAGACGTCAGTGCAGCAAGTTCTGATCCTGGATCATTGGTCAGGTCACATGGTCACAGGAATTTTACAAATTTCTCACTAGTTTCACTTTCTTAGTAAACCTCTGGCACAAGGATTGCAATACCCTACTGGGTCAGAGCAGGCCATTTCGTATTATTATCATTATTATTATTACTCACCTTGCTGTGACTGTGTAGAGATGATGTCAGTCATGTTATCAGTGACACAGTTCACCCTGTTATGCTGCCTCATAATGCTTTGTATATATAATGGCTTAAAAAATTGTATCATTTCTGGAATAGTGTGATAAAATTACAGTGTTGCGTGTCACGACATCTCACTGCTGAGTAAAGCAACATGCTCAAATGCAAATACTGTGGCTCTTAGATACGGCTGATCACAAATTGGCTGCATCTCTCTCTGCTTCTGTGGGCAGGTGATTTTATAATTGGAGTTTCAAACACAGAATTGCATATATACAATCGGTCAATCAAATATTGTATCATGTGCTTCAGGAATGTGTGAAAAAGACCCGAAGTGTGCAATCCCGCTCTGACTGACGGTGTACCGTTCAGGAAATTGCAGACGACCAGCCGAGTAATCATATCTTATACATTTGTCATGGTACTAATTGCTTGAAAGGTTATATTAGCTACCAATTGATTCATCGCTTATCTTGGGGACCGGCACGCCAAACCCATGATTCTCATCTGACCATGGTGGCCACTGAATATCTTTGCAGTTCCTTCAGTAAATGCAGTGGCATTTACAAGCGTGTCTCATTGACTGCAGACTGATTGGTATTATTGGACATTTAGTGGGAAATACTAGATGTAAGTGAAGTTTGATTTTAATGAGCTCTCCTCCCCTCTAAACAGGTGTAGTTTACTTTGTTGTTTGGTATTAGCGTTGCTCAAAGAGAATGTGAAAATGAAACTTATTAAGCCACAAGGTGACAAACTGTTCTTTCTAACTGAGCCACTTTGTTGCAGAAATGTGATCTGTCTCATTCTCCTCTCTTCTTCTTTTTGCTACATATCCTGTAAGCTTCAGATGCAGTTATGGTTTCCTCTTGGGCTCCTCTGTCACTCTCTCAATCTCTTCCCCTGTTCAGTCTCTACCATTTTCCTCCTGCGCCTTTTCCTGTGCCTTATACTCCCCTTTGCTATATACTCATACTGTGTGCCCTCTCTCCCTTCGTACCCAACTTGCACTCTCTGTTCTTTGAGTGCTTCAACGTTCAGTCTGTTGGAAGTTGGGTGCTTCTTTCTAAAAAGCTGTTTCACTTTCTCAGCATTGTAGCACCCATAAGGGGCTCCCCCCCCCCATTTTTAAATCTCCTGTAGGCAACTCGGCAGTGCAAATGCCATTGACGCTATGCCCACTCCTCTTACGCCCACAAAGAGCATCAGCTGACAGGTTGGTTGGAGATAAATCCAGCAGCGTGACTCTGGTTGCCGGAGTGATGTTCAGTGGCTGGCAGTGTGCCAGTCCTTCGAACAGATGCCAGCACTGCCACTGTGCTCCCTCCCAAAAACCCAATATCACCAACAGAGCTCAGCAAGAGGAGGAGGAAAAGAAAAGATGGGGCAGATTTGATTGAGAGGAACAGGACAGTGTAGAGCAGAGCCCATAATGAAAATAGGAACAAAGTATTTTGGAGAATGGGCAGTGGGGGAAAAGGAGGCAGGAGATAAGATAACGAATAAAATGAGGGTAAGGTAGCAAAGCCAGCAAGTTTCGCTTTACTCGTGGTGGTGTGGCAAAGCTGAACAGGCTTGGCACATATGTAATTTAAGGTAGGCTGGACATCAAATGGATGCCAATGCTCTCATTCACTAAGCATCCTTCCAACACCTGATTGGATGAGTGTAACACTACCTTGGCTGTCATTTGTCTTTGCTTCTGACTTTCAAAGTGAATATACACTATGTTTGTTATGGAAAAGTGGTCTATGTCTCTAAATGAGGCTACACAATAAGACTTAAGTGTATATAATTCTGCAACTGGTTGTTGTACTTAATCTCACTTTTACTGCAACGCAAATGCAAAAGCATTACATTACATCAATAGTGTCATTGTTAAAATTACTCCTTTCATCCCTGTAGTTTGTTAAGGCAACAATGTGCACACACCAGGTGTAATTCTATCATACACACCCAGGCCAATTATTTGGATGTGTGCAAGTTTGAGCTATAGTATATAAAGTATTCTGTTTTATATCTGTTTTATTGTCTTTGTGCTTGTGAAAGCACTTCGTAACAAGGTTTTGAAAAGTGCTATATAAATAAATATTATTATTACTATTATTATCCATCCATCGTCAACCGCTTATCCTGCGTACAGGGTTGCAGGGGGCTGGAGCCAATCCCAGCTGACATCGGGCGAAAGGTGGGATACACCCTGGACAGGTCGCCAGTCCATCGCAGGGCCACACATAGACAACCACTCACATCCACACCTAAGGACAATTTGTGAGACACCAATTAACCTAGCCTGCATGTCTTTGGAGGGTGGGAGGAAGCCGGAGCACCCGGAAAGAACCCATGTGGACACGGGGAGAACATGCAAACTCCACACAGAAAGGCCAGGGTTTTGAACACACAGCCTTCTTGCTGTGAGGCGACAGCGCTAACCACTGTACCACCGCGCCGCCCATTATTATCATTATTATTATTATTATTATTATTATTATTATTGGTGTGCACGCTTATCAGTCAATTGTCACATCTACCATTTCTTTCTCTGTACACACACATATGTGTCTGTCACAGCAGGGATGACCCCAATAGCATCCTCCCTCTATCAGCTGTATTTGAATAAGTCTTGGTAGATTGGGTTGTCTTATGTGCCTTGTCTCTCTTTTCTTTCATTCTCCCTTTCTCTCTTTTTCTTGCTCCTCCTGTCCTCCCCTCTCCTCTTGCTTCATTCTCAACATGCCTCTTGGTAGATTTCGCTCTTGTTGCCCTGGGAAACGGTAAAGTGGTGGTGATGATGATGGTGGTGGTGGTGGGGTTTTTGTGCATGCGTGTGCTTTCTTTGTAGTGAATACAACACTCCAGCACACATGTAAACATACACATGGCACCTCTCCATCTTTTGCACGGCTCTGTATGACCTATATTTTGGCTGTGGAATTTACAGCAAAAAGGCCTTATCATTTCTGCAGCGGATTTAAATAGATTTAAACATGCCTAATCCAAAGTGCCACTGTAAAATAATCTCATATCTGAACCTCATGTTAGTTTCAATTGTTCTCCCTCTCTCACATTGTTGTACAGTCTCCTCTCCTCCAAATGGCCTTGGTCACACTGCACTGTAAAAACACAATCTGTGAGAATTAATTAAGAAACGTACAACCATGAAATCAGATGTGATGATTAGCGGTGCAGCGATTACTCAATTAATCGATGGAAAATTAATTGCCATCAGTTTTGATGGCTGTTTAAGACATTTATCAAACACAAATGGCAAATATTTGCTGGATACAGCTTCTCAAATGTGCAGTTTTCTGCTTTTCTTTGTTTTATATCTTTGTTTATTGAATATCTTTGGTGTCTTTGACTATTGAATAAAACAAGCTAAATGAAGATGTTACTTCGGGCAGTTTCCACAATTTGTTGACACAAAGAAGTAATCAATTAGCCAATTATAGAAATAAGCATTTGCAGTAATGGTACACACAGTGCAAAAAAACGTGAAGGGAATATAGAAGAATACATAAGGGTGAGAAGAAAGTTATTGTTGAGCTTAGTGTGTGTGTGTGTGTGTGTGTGTGTGTGTGTGTGTGTGTGTGTGTGTGTGTGTGTGTGTGTATGTCAGGACAATGAGTCTGAGCAGGTCTGAGAAAGGGAGCGTCTTCTCTGCAGTCTGAGACCAGCTTCCCATAGAGGGGACATCACAACACATTTCACGCCACTGCTCTATATGTGTGTGATTGTATGAGGCCAGGCTCTCTCTCACACAGACACACACACACACAACACTATAATAAGACACTTCATTGAAGCGCTTCAGGCATAAAAGGCATTATACTGAACAGCTCACAAAAAACACATTTTGGTCACCTGCTGATACACACACACGAACACACACACTGCTCACTGTAGCACAGCTGGGGTCAGACTTTTAATGGGAGTATGAGGTCAAAGGTAGCGGTAGCCTAATCAATTACACAGAAACACACACACAAATACATACACACAATGAGTGTGCAGTAGCAGGACTATGGGGCGAGACTAGCATAGAATATAAAACAAGAGACACACTACTTCTGAAAGGACAAAATGCACACACACAGTGTTGAACCTCTTAGCTGAACTAACACTGATCATATCAATCCTCAGTACTGTTCTGTATTATTTCTATTCTGCCTTGTCTAACTCCATAAAACACACATACACATCAGCATATACACACTTTTGTCCATTAACAACCACACACAAGCACATGGCGGTACCCCACTCAGTCATTTGCGTTTCCATATTGGACTATGGACATAGTTTTGTGTGCATGTATGTGTGTGTGTGTGTGTGTGTGTGTGTGTGTGTGTGTGTGTGTGTGTGTGCGTGCGCGCAGCTGCAGTGGTCTAGTCTCCAGAGAAATAAACCCTCTGCTGTGCTCTTTGATTACTGAGGCACTGTGGGACTGTGTGTATGTGTCTGTGCATGCAAGTCATGTGTGTTTCAGCTGGTCTGCTTTGTGTGAGGGGAGAAAGCATTTCACAAACGAGTGATAACACACAAGGCACATGTCGCTGAAAGTAACTAGTTGTAGCAAAAATTGCTAGTTGGTAAATTATTCTGTCTTTATACAACGTGGGTCTTATTTTCATAGTTTTGGACATAATTTCAGTATTCCTTTGCAATGAGGAATTATTACCAAGATGCCTACTTTTGGTTAGCATGAATGTTTCAATGCTTTCAATGGGGACTTTCAAGATAAACATTTGAGAACCACTGCAAGTGATGAGAAGATAGACATCAACACTACATCTGCCTGTTCTGTGTAGGAGTTTTAAAAAACATTACATACAAAAAAGTTTTAATGGTGGACTATGTTCTCTGCTTATTAAAAAATAAAACATGGTTTCAAACTAAGTTTGTGAAATTGTTTCAAAAACAGTATCACAAATAAGCCTGGCTTTATTTCATCAGCTATACTGAGGCTTTACTGATGTTTAATCTTCCATTTACATTAACTACAGTGTTTCCCCTAGGATGGAGTTATAGCAGCGGAGGTGAAGCAAAATTTTTGTCTGAATATAAAACCCCAACACAGCATGTCTCAGCAGTATTGCTCTTGCGTCCATGAGAATGCGATGCACATCGGAATAGTTTAAAACTTCAGTGTTTACCCAGTTTACAGTTTTTCTCAAATGCTAAAACACATTTCACAAACGTTTCGTCCATGTTCTCCAGTGTCTAAACACAACACCCTTTTCTAAAGCTACATAAACACAACCACACCTTCTCCCTTCAAAACTCAAACTTTCACACCAAAAGAGCAGCTCCAAGCTTTCAAAAATGTAAACACTATACACATCATTACACACTACAGCAAAACAATTGAAAACACAATGCTCAATTTGTGAGAAGGTTCTTTGTTTCATAACTGCCAATGCATATTTTTAGAAACTTTACAATAATGGATCTTCTTAGATCTCTGCAGAGGATTGGGCATTTAGATTTGTGAGTTTCATATGAAGAGTATAAATCTATAGTAAATTCTGTACACTACTGTAACACAACTCAATGCAAAAACAGAATCTATTGCACACAACAGTACTCTTGAAAACATGATCAGGGTGTGAAGTTTTATTTATTTATTTTATTTACACCACAATCACTGTGCGGCATCATGTCGCTGAGCTGCATCGGGCCACATCACCTCATCCACATCGCAGGCTATATTGTCTCTTGCCAGGCACCGCGGGAAAAACGCCCTGGAATGGCGGATCCATCCTTGGAAGTTCTCCACTGGGATGTCAACACACGCCAGCTCCATTGCCCTTAGGAGGTTCTCTCTAGTGTATGGTTGTCTGTCATAAACCTTCCATCTCCACGATGAGAAGAACTCCTCTATAGGGTTCAGGAAAGGGGAGTAGGGTGGCAGACAGACGTTTAAAAAGTGGTTACTGTTGGTGGTGAACCACTCTCTGATTTGGTTTGTTCTGTGGAAGCATACATTGTCCCAAATGATCACATAAATGGGATGTTCGGGCCCAGGATGGTGTTGTTGGCGGTCCAGGAGGATATCTTTTAGCTCCTCTAGGAAGGTTAGGAGACGTTGGGTGTTGTAAGACCCAAGGACAGCCTGCCGGTGGACAAGCCCCTCCAAACCCATGGCCGCACAAAGAGTAATATTACCCCCCCGTTGGCCAGGAACCTCAGTGATGGCTCTTTGACAAATGATGTTACGGCCTCTTTGCCTTCGTTTCTGCAGGTTGAAGCCAGCCTCATCCAGGAAGAGGTACTCATGAGGTCTGGCCATCGCGTCCAACTGTAATATCCTCTGAAAATGTGAAAGTGCACAGGTGTTCAGAACAACAGTCAATCAGGTAGCATAGTATTGTCCAGAAGTAATGTAGGCCACTGAGCAACACAGTATGTTCACTAACTGTACTGTGAACATGGATGTATACTTACTTGCACATACTCGTAACGTAGGTCTTTGTGTCGTGCAGAGTTTCGCTCAAAGGGAACCCTATAGACTTGTTTCATCCGCATCTTTTGGCGCCGGAGAACTCGGTCTATTGTGGCCAAGCTGACATCATCAATGCCCTCAAAGTTCACATTATCGGCAATGACTTTGTCTCTGATCTCCCGGAGTCTGATGAGGTTGTTCTCACGAACCATATCCACAATGAGGGTTTCTTGTGCCGCTGTAAATATGGCAACCCTTCCACCTCTATGTGGCATTCTTTCAACTCTAAAGAAAGAAACGTGTTGTCAATTGACATGTTTTACAATACAGTAACAACTGATTTGAAACTAATAGACTACTTTCACAGGCTTGTAAAATTGTATTGTGACAAAGAAAGCAATAGAGTACAATACCTGTTGTGTTGTCTGAATGCCCTGATAATGGTGGCCACGGTGAACCTACTCAGGTTTGGACGGACTCTTAGTCCTGCTTCAGCCATTGTCATGCCATGGACAATGACATGGTCAATGACTGTTGCTCGCATCTCGTCCATAATGATGGTGCGAGGTTGTCTTGCTCTCCCTCCTGGACCTTCTCCTCTCCCTTGTTGGCCTCCTCCTCTTCTTCCTTGGCCTGCTCCTCTTCCTCGTTGGCCTCCTCCTCTTCCTCCCTGGCCTGCTCCTCTTCCTCCCTGGCCTGCTCTTCTCCCTCCTCTGACTCGATTACCTCTTCCCCTGACTCTGCCTTCATCCATTGTGTTTGTTTGGAATCTTCAGCAAACTGTGCACTCTGAACTTGCTTTTATACATGTGGTCACAGCATTAGCAACAGGTGTTTTCAATTTTGAGTCGTTGTGTGTAATGAATGACGCCAAGTGTGTTCATTTTGTTCAAATATTGCTGACTGTGGCAAGCATTTTGCATCACATGAGCTTTCATTTGAGAATATGAGCAGAGTTCTTTTGCAACTTGTGTTTTAGCAAGGAAAAATGTGTTAAGATTTATGTGAACGGAGGATTGTGTTTTGTGAATTGTGTCTTCATGTGAAATGTGTTTATGATATTGGAAAATGATGGCTAGATTTAGTAAATGTGTTTAGACAACTGGTCATTTGGTTTAGAGGATTGGCTTTTGTGTTTTAGCATTTGAGAAAAACTGTAATGTGAGCCTTAGTTGAATGTTTTGGTGTTGGTGGTCATGGTCAGGGTGGTGTGGGGTTTGCGGGTCCTCCCCCAAGAAAATTTCCAATGACAAGTATGTAATTTCACATCACATTGGGCCATTATTTTCACCATATGCCTGAACAAAGAGTTGGAAAAGCTAGAGCAGATGATAAATAACCCATCAGCCAAAGATCAATCTACTGGGGAGGAACTACAAACTTTAGATTTGGGGAAAGTTATTTGGTTGGTTATGATGCTCTCCACAGTGATTTAACATTTATTGCACAGCATGTTTTGGACATCACCCCCTAAAACCCTGTTAATATGACCTCAGATACGATTGTTCATGTTTGCCTTTTGTGTGCAACATGAGAAACCTCCTCCCTTCTGAGGTGCATTCCAATAAATAATAAAATCCAATAAGAAACATCTCCTCATTAGCTTAAAAGGACTAGTTTGCATCACTAATTTGCTTTACTAACCTCAGCTCCTCCAGTCACCACCGTCGTTTTGTTTTCCTAACAACCACTTTTTCAGACTCATCTGAAAATCAGTCTGTACAGGACAGAGCTGCAGGCTACTTTCTGCCGCTCAGACAATCAAACACTCGCCGCTCGGACAATCAAACACTCGCTGCGCACCTCCTGATTACTTACAGGAGTTATGCTGTTATAACAGCATCTGTCACGTAGATGTTATGTACAGAACAATGAGAGGAAGCTAGCCAAGCATTGAGTCTTGCTGTGCTCCCACAGTGTGTGAGTGAAAACATTTGTAGCGCATAGTTTAATTATCGTGGGAAATTTAGTAGCGGCGGTCATGATTCAGCAGTGGCGGTGCGCCACTGCTGAATGCATATAGGGGAAACACTGAACTAGTGCAGTGCCTGTTCACAAGGGCTGATGTGACGTCTCCCTGCACTTTTTAGAGTGCAAGTGCAGTGCTTGTTCCATAAGTTTCGCCTACAGCGACAGTGGCGGGGGTACTGGTAGATATTCAGCGCTTCTTTAGAACTTAATACTCTTAATACTCTTACAACTTCATTTCACAAACGAGAAAGATGTGTTTTCGGAAGCTGAAGCCGTAAGACAGAAGACAACAGGGATAAGATTAGCAAGGTTTGTGTTTAGCTAGCTGGCTATTTAGCTTTATTTGGTGCCTTTTGTTGAATCAGTCATAAAGCCGATGTGCGTGTCAGTGTCACTTTTCATGAACTGACAAATCACAGTGGAACATCAAAAAAAGTTTGACGTGCTACAGCAAACTTTTATAATATTGAACTCTACTAAGTTGTGGATGGTGCACGGAGTAGACAGATGAAGATTTAGCCAGAGCCAGGATGCCATAATTTGCCAATATGGGCTCCTTCTAGCCAGCCTCCTAAGATCAACACCTCCCTCTTGTTCTATTTTATGTCTATTTTACTAAAGTTATTGTTATCATTTATTTATCTTGTTTACATAACACACGTAAGTGTGGCATGGTTTGTGTATGAGGTGCTGGTTTATCGTGTATCCTTCCCTGGTTCACAAACTATATTCCACACTTCATAAGCCCCAATGCATCACAAGCCCAAGAGTTTTCTGTGACGAGTGTTTTCACTCACTGTGATAGGTCAGCAGGGTTTTAAAAAGCTGTACATTTTTTAAAAGCTGATTTAAATATGAAAAGTTTCAAAAAACATCTATAATAATGGCTTTATTTGTATAGCATGCTTCAATAGAGGTAACAAAGTGTTCAACAACAATCAATGTAAAACGTGAACAAGTGGAATAAAAATGTGTATCACACAGAGAAGGCGCACACACATACATACAGTATAAATATGTACCGTTAAACTTTGATTAATAGCCTGTAAAAATTACTGAATTGACCCTACCTATATTTGGGACAGGCGTGCATATGGGAGAGTCCTTTAATTCCTTTTGCACAAAACTGAAATAGGCTACTATGTAACAGTTTTTATTATTAGTATTTCAAACAGTATGAATATTACTTGTATAAAAATTATCAAATAATATCAAATACACGTCATTTATTTGATTTAGCGCTGACACACAGCTTATGCACTTTTATTTTGTAGGCAGCAACATAACAAATACAAACATACTCAACAATAAGGTGCAGGGAGAGAAAAGTGTGGCAGAAGAGAGAGCAATGGACTTCACATGACAGTATTCATAACTTGGATTAATTTTTCTGAAAAGCTTTTTTGATCGGTGGACCCTAACAGACTAAAGGAATATAAATAATCAAGGAACAGACGCATTCGAACTTAACGAGCGCTTCAAAGGTAAGGGGATTGTACACTTTTTTTTGTCTCCTGTACCATGGCGGTTACACCGGTAAATCTATTTGAATTAGACTTTGGGGCTTGTTGATTCCGCTAAATGAACTGAACTATTGAATTGTGGAGATGTGTAGAATGTCCATATTGACATATTGATCATAAGTTTAAGCATTAAGATTCGTATGCTCGATCTAAGCAGCATAGAAGCAGCCAGAGTGGGCGACCCTGCAGGGTTTAAGAGGTTGATACATCAAAAGAACTTCTATAAAAACCAGAACAGGCGTCTAATCGAGACCTGCGTTTTTTTGTCAAAATATGTTCCCATACCAGGCCTGTAAACAGGGTAGGCTGCTATTTGTGACACGGCTATTAATTGAAGATTTGTGGTATGTAAATTGTACAGTTTGTACAATTCCTTGCTAATAAACTCGGTGTTACTCAACTAAATTTCTTTTTGTGATCCTAATTTTCTTTCATTTAGGACCACATGTACTCCTTGGGGGAAAAAAACGTATCATTAAAATAATTTTAAATAAAAAAACGTCAGACTTCTTATCTAGATGATGCTAGTCTCTGTCCCTCAGTCGCTCTGTTGACACATCAATGTTTAAGACTGCCAGCTGGCCAATCCTCTCTCAAAAAGGATCCATTTCCTGATTGAATGTTAAACATAATCAAGTAGACACATGCAGCATTGCTAGCCTGACAGATGACAAGCCTAAAATGCGCCAGGGCACCACCTTTGTCAGTCACTGTATCATGCTCTACAAGCTAACAATACCTGGTGTGCTGAATAGGTGCTGGGTGCAGTGGTGCAAAACAGCAGAAGGGTAATTTTAGCTGAGGTCAGTGCTGGCCTGAGGCGTTTTCACTCTCTCTCTATCTATTTATGTGTCTCGCTAACTCATTTTTGTCAAATTTCTACACCTTGCTTCCTTTCCATCTTCCTCTTTCTGCATTTGTTACTTCTCCCTGTCTTTCTGTAGACCTTTGAAGTAATGGCTTTGTATTGACATGAAGGGCAGGGGTATGAAATGCAGCAAACCTACAAGGACGAAGCAGATGCTGTAAGTGTGTGTGAGTGTGGGAGAGATAAAGTGAGACTGTACTGTCCATCTACATAATTCTAATCCAATTAGTAAGTGTCTCAGCGGGTGCGAATCTGCACCATGAGAAGTGTGTATGTATGTGTGTGTGTGTGTGTGTGTGTGTGTGTCAGAGTAAGCCAAGATAGATGAACCAGTGAGTTTTCCTCTGCCCGAGGACTCATTTATCTTTATCTTTCTGTACTGTATTATGTTTATTTGTAGTAGTTTTATGCTTTTGGAGCCAGCTTTCACTCCCAACTAGTGGGTTATTTTAACGAAATTAGAAAGTATCAAATCAGAAAGCCATAATGAAACTAGAAGAGCATGATAAATTAAATATCAAGTTCTTTTATAATGCGTAGATAGTATAGTTTGAAGGGATCTTATAAAACTTTTCGATACTCCAAGTAATATTCTAATGCAGCAGCCATTAGTTTGTACACAGGAATGACACCACCAAGTTTACTTTTGACTTTTGCTGATAGCAGAAATTACTGCTCACATGAGCTACCAGCAAGTATGAGCCCAAATAATACTTATCAATGATTGTGTTAAAGTGTAACATGAGCAGGGACTTTTTAAGTCACTGTTGTACTTACAGCACTGATCTTAAGTAGCCAAAAAAAAAAATCCAATCTGTTAATACAGGTTTTCTTGTCTTGCTGATGTTGTGTAGTGTTTCTGCATGTTAAACCTTTTTTGGGATTGCTGGTGACATTCAGAAAGCTTGCTTATTTGCGTCTCTGCCCACTGTTGACCAACACTAAGTGTGTGGCGAGGCAAATGTGAAAGCTTTCAATAAGTGGTTGCAGTGTGAAAGCAGTTGTGCTTGAGCAATAGGTAGCAATGTATTAAAGCATATGAAAAAGACTATGACTTTTAAACTATTGGAGAAACTGAATATCACACCCACACTCACATTCACTTTCTCAGACACACAACACCAAGAGTGCAGCTGACAGACGGTCAGGGTCTGCAGCATAGTTCTGGTGCCACAAAGAGTCAAGGTGTTTTTAGAAAAAGCCATGTTTGTGGCCTCTGCTTTCACTTGAGGAACAATATGGTTGACCCTGAACATAACATAGCTACCTCTGGCCTGATGAACAATGCAGAAAAGTTATAGATGTTTGAGAAATATTCAAGGTGAACCATAATGTGGACAGAGAGGGAAGAAGTGAGTTAGTTAGTAAGGAAGTTTGTTCTTCCAGTCAATTTGACGAACAAAATAAAAGTGGGTTCAGGCTGCTAGCCTGAAAAGTCTCTTTAATTTAGTAGTTAGTTTTCTTGTTCTTTCTCTCCCGCTCTCTTTATCCCTCTTCCTTTCTGTACCCCCACCCCCTTCTGACGTTTCTGTCAGAATTGGCTCTTCCTTTTTTGACAGATTACCTTGTGTTGTTTGTATGCTCTGCTGCAAAGTCACTTATTGTTCAAAGTCAAACTACGATAACACTACAATCCTTCTTCCCCGCTGTGTGTATGTGCATGTTTAGCTATGTCTCATTCGCGTGTGTCTCTTTGTGCCTGTGTTGTTGTGTTGTGCTGTTGTTATCCCCCCTCCCCAACCCGCCTGTGTCTGACAGGGTATCATGGCATTAATCCCCAGCTCAGATTAACTGAATATCTTCATGTGCCTCCATCTTATTATTTACATTTGCTGTAATCCTGTTTTTCACCTTGCGCTCTGTCGCCTGGTATATGCAGTCAGGGAGCGGCATATGAAACAACAACTAAGAATGCTGATGAATAAAACATGGCTGCTAATACCACTTGGCTGGGCTGACACCGAGATAGGGCCCTTGAGTGCTGCATGTCAAAAGTTTTCATGAGAACTTTTATATGGCAGTTACCAAGTGGAGCAAAGATTACTCCCTTTTCTGATGATATTGCCTTAATTTCTCTGACTCTAGTTTCTATCTCTTTCTCTGTTCTGCTTCATTTCTTTCTTTATACATAAAGAAAGACTGTTGGTTTGTTCAGTTTGATTCATTACATCCCTACACAGCTTCAGTGTCTCTTGTAAAACAGGAAATTTTCCACCCACCTGGTGGTAAAGCAGATTATCAGTTTGGTAAAACTTGGGGTTGTGGCAAATTTGGTGCATATACGAGTTTGTTTGTGCATGTTGTTCTTAGATGGGCGAAACTAGATTTTGAGGCACCTGCAGAGAGAAAGCAGACGGAAGGAGGCTTTGAACCTGTCAAAATAAAGTAAAAGGTCTCAGAAAGTGTAAATAAACTCAGATCTCACCCTTCAATTATCTGCACTATTAGGCAGCAGAAAACCCTTTCTGATGCAGATGCTACAAGTACATCCTATGATAGAGCACTAGTTCCCAATCGTGTTACGTTATAGTGTCATTAATCAATTAGTGGACTGACAGAAATTTTCAGTCAATTTTTGTTTTTCATTATTATAAATTGAAAATCTTTGGTAGTGGGACTTCTGACGAACAAACCAGAGCAAGCAATTTAAAGTCATGTTTACATTTTTTCTCTTCCATGCATCTTTCTGCCCTATCCTACACCTTTCTAACTTTTGTCCTTATTTCACACTCTCTCTTTCTCTCACATACACACACCCTTTTCCTCTCTTTGTCCCCTTCCCTCCATCTGGTGTTTGAATGAAGCTGTTTATTTAGATTACACACACACACACACACACACACACAAGATATCTCCTTCATACACACGCCTTGCCAGGTTCTAAGCCTGGGAAAGGGCTTTTTACCTTGAGGGGATTTTGCTTGTCGTTCGTTGCAGGAAGGTGGGGTGAGGTGGTGGAAGGGGAAGTCACTCTTTGATGATATAGCTAGTGCTCAGTAATACCGATTATCAGAAAAGAGGCTGGTGTGACACAAAATCTCACACACACAGACACACACAGAGCCTATGTTTTGGGGATACACATAGTGCTAAAATAACTCTTTTGCTTGTAACATGCTTTATTATCAAAACGCATTGACACAGAGTCAACATAAAGGGGTTGGGAGGGGGGATTGAAGGGTGAGGAAATAGTGAAGGAATCATTGGTAAGAACCACATTTTCCACTGCTGATTGAGGAGGGGGAAAAAACTGTTCTGATTATCCTCTGAAACTCCTGATTATAAAGTCCTTCCTCTTGGAGTTACACTGTGGGGATTATTGGAGTATAGTGTGTTTGAAGTCAAAAATAAAAAGCTGATGCATTGTAGTTGCTGGAGCAGCATCAGGAGTCTCTCAGGACGAATTGACGTGCAAAACGTTCAGCTGTTTGTGATGTTGGCTGCCTTGCAAAGCTTCAGCTCGCAGTTTAAAGATGCTACGTTGCGACAATGAGCCAAATAGCGAGGGAGAGCAGATTCTGGTGGGAGAAATTATTTTCTCCCTGTCGTGCTTGTTACGTAGTAAAGGAAAGCTGTTTTTCATCAGATCTCCTTTCCTGCTCGGCCCTCTCTCTCCATCCTCGCCTTCTTAAAGGTCTCTGTCTGTTTTCTGTCTTTCTTCTTTTCTGGCATGTGTTCATGGTGCATTTAACCAATGACAACTCTCTCTCTCTCTTTCTTTCTCTCTGTCTCTCTGTGCCCTCCACCCTCCACCCTCCACCCCACACCCTATTATGTGTCATTGGAAGCAGCACTTGAATGTTTGGAAGCAGGCTGAGAGGCCCCTTCTCTCTCACACATACACACATAAAATCACACACTTAAAAAGATGCATTGACAATTATTTGTGTGTGTGTGTGTGTGTGTGTGTGTGTGAGCATAATGAATAGTTGTGTGACCTTGCATGCAACATCTGCATTATCCTGTTGGGTTCACATTTTCGTTCTTATTTTCACAGAGATCATGTTTTCATTAGCTTTTTCATGAGCTTTTTAAGTCTGTGTCTGCGTTTACACCTGTTTACATATATCTTCCGAAGAAAAAGTGTATCCTGAAGCCTGTTTGTCTTAGCGCTTGGTAATATGGACCAAAAAGTCATATCCTGGTACTGTTAGGCAGAATAAAATCAAAAAATGCTGATATATATATATCAGCATTTTCTGCTAAGTAGGCTAGGGGGGTGTCTGTTTTAGCAGCCATGTTTATACTATTTGTAGTAATTTACTTGATTTTCCAACTTAAGTGTCACTCATGTATTGAATCTGCCTCCTTCAGTTCTCTTCACAGTCACAGACCTGACCTATGTCTGATCCGGTTACTTTCTCCATCAGTAGTAGGCTACATTGTATAAAGTCGCCGACTTTCTTCCACCCACAGCGGCGCTGCATGTTGGGCACATGGTAGCTAACGAATGACATCTGACTGGTGTGTTCACTGTCGCTTTATCTGGTCCGCACTTAAAATACAATATATATATAAATATTACTTAAAATATCAACCGTGTCGCTATTTATAACGTAATCAGTCTGTGTTTCTCTGATAAATGCTACAATGTGTCGCCTAACCTGGGTGGCCCTCCGAAGTAAAGTGAATGCGTGGGAAACGCTGACTGAACTCTTGTTTTATTTCTTTTTACAAGCCAGGTCTTCAGCACTGTGTCTCCCTCCATGTTGCCGAGAGTTTGTGAGTAGACGGCTGCGTGCAGACACAGCGGAAGGGGTGGGGCTGTGCGATGAGGGAAAGACTTTACCGAAACATATTAATTAACTCAGCATCAAACTATCGGTATAAATGGTATTGTCTAATTTTATATCTCTTTTGAAATTATATCGGTATACCTCATTATACCGATATACCACCCTGCCATAGTTTGTCTGGTCCCATTGTTGGTGGCGTTTGTTTGAATTGGACCACTCTCAGAGGTTTAGTATGATTAAATGAAGCAGTAAGATGATGGGCTTAAACATTTTACACTGGGATTTAGTAGGAAGAAGAGAGGCTAATGTTGCACACACATACACACACAAGCACATGCTAACCATACTGGCATGAGCAGGCCCGCACATATGCAAAAACCTACTCTGTACCTGCACGCTCTCTCACACATACATGTAGTTTGGCATCAGCTTCTTGGCTACTGTAGCAGGTTTAAGAATGAATACAGTGACCTTTTCTTTGACATAATCATAACAGAATTACCGGCTTTGTACGAAAGTGATTTCCCTTTTTGTTTAGTTTCTCAGTGTTGCTCGATTTCTGCTGCGTGGCCACAGCTCCCTAATGCTGTGCTCTTGCTAGAAATATTGATTTATTCCTGACTTGTGTGTTTAACGTCTTTTGATATACAAATGTTCTTTTTATGTGTTAGATCACTTTTCAAAAGGTTTTCTTAGTGGAGTTTTACTGCCGTTACTGATAAGCAACTCTGTCTTTCTCTACATGCTTCTTCTATACCCAGCTCCATCATTTTCTTCACATTATCATTTCGTTTTGGTTTAATATGTGGCATCACAATTCCTTCTCATTTCCCTCTTCAGTTTGTTGTCTCCTCTCACCATATTTTGCTCTGTGTCTCCCACCCAATAATTAGCAGATTGTCTAAGTTGGAGTTTGTGGCCAAGTCTAAGTTTGGATATATTACTTTTGAAACCATTGTACACATGCTTAAGTGCAATTTATACTTCTGCGTCAAAAGTCAACACAGCGGACGCTGTAGCGCTGCTGCGGACTAGCATTTGGGGGTGTAATTGCAGAATGACGGACACACCTACGCACAAGTATAAATGCATGGCTACGTGCGTAGCCTACACTGTAGGCTACGCACGTAGACCCTACGCAGGAGTATAAAATGGAATTTTGAGATATGACTCATGAATAAGAGTGAAGCATTGACTATCATATCATAAAAGCAACCAGAATACTGAAAGAAGTCCGTTTAACTAGAAAAAGCTAGTGAGGAGGAGCTGCCATGGCCTGGCCCATTTGCAAGGTTTTATGCCTTGTTGCTCATGCATTTCCACTTTGCAGTGCCTGCTGTGCTCAGGTGCAACCACTGCTAAATCCCACAACTATATTTAAAAAGCCAACATTTAATGCCCACAAGTAAACATCCAAATGAAATCACCCAGGCTTATTTCCTAGTGCCTTCCAAAGTTACAAACCAGCCTGTGATGTGTGTTACAATGAAAACATAAGGGTTCGTTTTTCAGATATTTTCTATTAAGCAATGAATGTTTGCCTTCCCAGCTGTAGAAACTGTTCCATCCATCAAATATTTGAAGTTTCTCAAAGAAGGAAGGAATGAAATGATAAGCTCAATTCAATACACAAATTACTGCTGCTACTAATAATCTAACCCTGAGCTTACAAAACAAATTATTGTTCAAACTAGAAATGCACAGAATGCTGCTTCTACAATTATTTTATTAAATAATGATGACACATGTGCAAACCAGACCCCCGACAAAACGCGCACATACACTCACTCAGCTATGCATGGAGGAGACCCAGTGACCCAGTTGTGACAGAAGGCAGTAGTTAAGTATAATTCGCCTATGGTGTTGTTACTGTGATGTTCTTCCTATCTTTGTTGGCTTTATTCCACCTCTTGGCCAAGACAAGGTGGCTTTGGTCCAGTTTTCTGTTTGATGATGTTTTCATAAATGATTAGCTTAATTAAACCCTGAAATTATCTGGATTAAGTTCTTTTTGATTTGTACCTTTTCATATCTTGCATTTAGCCCTTGATCTGAATCACAGCACTTACCTGGTGTTTGAATGCAAGATACTGAAATGAAAGACACTGCTGATTGGAGCGTCATATTTCAAGTAGGTAAACGACTAAGACTTAGTTCATGATTTTCACTTCAGACTTTATTCAGACTCTGAGCTCAGATAATGTTTTGTCAGAGTGGACAAAACTCCTAAAAAGTGAAAGGCTATGTTGTGGGCAAAGACAATGTCCTTTTTCTTCGAGAAAAGGTATTGATCCCCCTGACTGTGAAAGAAAGAGGTGAGTGAAGGTGAGTTGCAATCAAAGCAGGCAGCCCATTGTTTTCTAAGTTGCCCACAAGCCTTTCTTACTTTTCCATGTGTCTCAAAGGGGTTTTTCACTATTTGAACAGGTGGCTTTTGACACTGAACAGTACAGACAGACCATGAGGGTGGCGTAACACATGAAAAAGAAGGTCTTGCAAAAAATAGTAATAAATAGCATTAACAAGATTTCTGCCATTGTAAGTCCAACAACTTATTGTCCATTAGAATTCCATTTGACATCCGTGATTTGTCACAAACTCATTTTTAGTTTGTGACAAATTCCTAAGTGTCTTCCTTGTCCTTTGACATAACTCTACATGAGTTCCGATCTCACAGTACTGTAGTGCTAAATTACTGCCATTTGCCTTTTTGTTCTGCCAGTGATGGGCAGGGAGGGACAGACAGTCTCAGTTTGCCTTCTGTATTTGGACCCCTCACAGTTTTCCTGATTAATTATTTTCACTTCTAGCTTCTTCTGAAAGTCATGAATTTTGAAAAGGCACAATGTCTTCCCGTCAAAAGGTCCAGGCCTTATTTGCCCATAATCCAATGTATTAAATGCCATAACATGATGCTTTCACCCTTAAGGATGGCTTTTGCAATGTAAATATTAATTGAGAGGGGAAGCAAGGGAAAATAACCAAGAGCAGGTGATGAAAGGATAAAATAGATTATGTTTGGGGAATTTACAGAGGATGGAAAAATGTGTTTGGAATGAGGATACATCTATTGGGGATAAGCTAAGATTGACTATTCCATCAAAATGCATGTGTCTAATGTCATAATCAATACTAGTTATTCTCTACTATCAATTCAGTATTCTCTACTATCTTTTTTGTATGATTCTGTGTATGACTACAATTTAACATTTTTCGCAATGCCCTTGGTGAGGACCATCTTAAATTGCTTTTTATTCAACCAACATATCAAATCTAAAGATATTTAAAGTACAGTGACAATAGAAAAAAAAATGAGAAGGTGAAACCAATAACCTTTGGTCATTTTTTTTATTGAAATTTCAGTTTCACTTTCAAACCACTTTCTCTCAAATGGCTAACTGATTAATTGACTAATCGTTTCAGCACTAGTTCTGTGTCTACTGCAGAACTTTTTAACTGCTGCACTTCTTTAACAGTAAATGTTTAAAAAAAAACATGTACATGCTGTATGTTTTATATCTGAGATATTTTCATCATTTGGCATTATTCCACAATTTTAATTGGCTAAAGCGGTTGTTGGCCTGTGGAAGTCATAGC
>NW_024040268.1:0-21967 GCF_014851395.1 Micropterus salmoides | reverse complement strand
GAATCAAATGTAAGTTTTAGGAGAAAGGCATTTTTCCCAGCTAGTGGGGTAAGATTCCCTGAATAGAGCACGGGCCTTTACAGGCTGACTGGATGAAATTTAGATTCCAGAGGTGAGACGTGATGTAAAAACAGATGTGTTCCAAATGGAACTGGAGGATTCCATGGTTGCTGTTTTGTCTCCAGGTGCATCATTTATATCAGATCACAATTTAAACTAAACGAAACTTCTGACGGTCAAGAAAAGTGTTTCTCACGTTCCACTCGCTGATTTCTTGCAAATTCCCGCTTGTACTAAATACTTTTCCATCCTGACAAGGACTAAAGACTCACAGAGACTGACGAAAGCCACACAACAAACCTCCATCATGGAAAATGTAAGATTTCAACAATTTGAAAGTCTTCGTTGATTTTCTATGTATTTTACTGTCGAGACCTTCACAAGCCTTAAATTTGACTGATCTTTGACCAGAATGCTCTGCCATGAATAAGCTACTCCCCCAGCCCGGGGTCACATGGTACCGCAAATACATTGGAGTGAAAATGGTTTAATAAGTTGCATGTAAAAGAAGCAGCCACGGACGCGCCTGTTATGAACAATGTAACGTTAGGTCATCAGTTTAATGATGCAGGCTGCCAGAACTGGATTTTTTCAGATAATTAATATTTATTTAAAAAAAAAACAATGCTCATTCAAGAATTAAATAATAATGTCATCTTGTTACATCCAATAAATTATTTAAATCAACAAACTCCTGCTGGGATAAACAGTGATATTGTGCTAAGTGTAGCCAGTACTTGAAGTTACCAGCAGATATGTGACAGAGTTTCATTCAGGAGGCTATAGGCTTTCTGGGGATCTGTAGCGCTACTGAGTCACTCTGGAGCCTGGCATTAAGTACACACAGAAAATCTGTATGCTGGGGTTCGCCTAGCAGGGGCCCAGGTGTTATTTTATTTTGCTGGCATGTTAATCTGGTTTATGGGGAAATTTTAGGGACAACAAAACTCCATGGGTTTAAAGGTGTAATACGGTGAAAAGCAAAGTCATTAGACAATTCACATTATTCAGAGGCGTTTGTTACATTTATTGTACATTTCCTTGTGCGGCCTAATTTTAAGTTGTGTCTGTATATTGTTGCAGAGTTATGTGCCCACCCAAGACCATGACTACCAGCGAAGGAGAGTCTCAGCACGCCGGGCAGAGAGCGCACAGAAGCCTGGCGCCTACAGCAAGTGTCCATGCTGCAGAGACGACCAGGTCAGACATTTTTCCTATTTTGGAAAAAAGAAAGTGTTATCTCCTGAATCCTTCACAATGTAATAGTTGAGAACTAGAGAATGAGACAGCTTTACAAAGTGGAAAACAAAAAATTACGATATTCTCAATAGTCTAGGCTACAGTACAGACATATTGCAGTGCTTACTCGTCGTTTTTTTAGTGTCAACTTCAAGTTAATTGTCCTTGAATTTAAATTCTTCTTTTAGCCAGGTGAAAAATAAAATAAAGGTTGCGTCTCTAAAATCCCATAAAACGGACAGAATAAATAAAGGGTTTGTTAATATGACACAGTAGTCCTCTGCAGTGCATCTGATGTAAATGTTTCTCGGTGAGATTATAAAAGTACTTGGTTGAGTAAGATGTTTCCTGGAGCCTGACACCCTCTCGGGTGTTGCTGACCTTCCTCAGATGCCGAATTTACACCTAAAGCGCCAGCACTCTGCTACTACTGCCGACCTTCCCCAGAAGAGAAGCGGACTGCTGTGGCCCGTCGTTTCAAACCTTCCGCTGAACATCCAGGGTTGCTGAATTTGGTCCCCACTCCTCAGCCCTCCACCCCGTCTTCTGACATTACAGGGTTGCTGAATTTGGTCCCCACTCCTCAGCCCTCCACCCCGTCTTCTGACATTACAGGGTTGCTGAATTTAGTCCCAACACCTCAGTCCACTATCCCACCCGCTGACCTTCCAGTCGTCTCAAATGTGGCCCCAGCCTCGAGCCCTCCGCTGCTCCACCGCAACACGACGGCAGCCCTCTGAGAATCCACAACCGTTCGGTGGAAGAGTACCAGCGAATCTACCATGAAGTGGTAGATGATATGCTGAGGTGTTTGAGTCAAAAACTCTTTCAAATCAGGTAATCACTCCGTTTTTTCCACATATGAGCTTTTTCATCACATGTTTTCATTTTGGTTTCTTCCGCTCCTCAAAGGTTCAAAAATGGCCGGACTCGTCCGTACAGTTTAGAGCTCGGGCGTCGTATTAAGCAGAAGCTGTGGGAGAGACTGGATCGCCCCATGATCACGGAATCAGTCAATGAAGATGGACTTGTTCATGTCGAAGTATCGTACGGAGCTGGTGTCTATCCTCCCCTTTATGATGTTGATATATCGGGAGAACCAGAGCCAGCAAAGAAGAGAGCTAAGACAAACAACTAGAACAAAAGCATCAGAAATGATGCAACCTGTAATAATACTGTAGTTTTAAGTCATTTTAATAAGTTCCACAGTTCTAAGTATCTTCAGTAAATCAGTTCAGTAAGTAATCAGTAAATCCAGCCGCAACCTAAATCACCTGCCAGGACACAAACTGCCTCTGCAAACCAGCTGAAGTGCCACGTTCCATCCTCCACCTTCAGCCTCCTCCAGACGCTTCCTCTAACATCCACCTGAAGCCTCTTTCAGCCAGATGGAGAGCCTCTCTCACCACCTAGTCTCTTTCACTCAGCTCCAACCTCTGCCTCCAACACTTCAGTCTCCACCAGTCTCTGGTGGACCATCAATCTCCATCAGTCTCTGCCTGCAGCTTTTAACGTCTAACTGCTGCACCCGCCTCCATCTGCAGATTCTGGAAGACAGCTACATACTGTACATATCTCCACCTATAACTTATGAAGTGCCGTGCTCCATCCTCCGACACCAGCAGACCAAAAACATGCTCCACCTAAGTCCTCTGACTTTGGCACCTATGACAAGTAAAGAACATATTTACAGTTTTAACAGTTGTTTCTGCCAGAGCCCTGCAGGTGCTGCCTCCACCTGCAGATTCTGTCAGACAGCTGAGGATCAAACCTCCAATTACAGCCTGCAGCTTCCACCTCCACCCCCAGACTGTAACAGTTGTTTCTGCCAGAGCCCTGCAGGTGCTGCCTCCACCTGCAGATTCTGACAGACAGCTGAGGATCAAACCTCCACTTACAGCCGCTACGTCAGCCTGCAGCTTCCACCTCCACCCCCAGCAGACTGTAACAGTTGTTTCTGCCAGAGCCCTGCAGGTGCTGCCTCCACCTGCAGATTCTGGCAGACAGCTGAGGATCAAACCTCCACTTACAGCCGCTACGTCAGCCTGCAGCTTCCACCTCCACCCCCAGACTGTAACAGTTGTTTCTGCCAGAGCCCTGCAGGTGCTGCCTCCACCTGCAGATTCTGGCAGACAGCTGAGGATCAAACCTCCACTTACAGCCTGCAGCTTCCACCTCCACCCCCAGACTGTAACAGTTGTTTCTGCCAGAGCCCTGCAGGTGCTGCCTCCACCTGCAGATTCTGACAGACAGCTGAGGATCAAACCTCCACTTACAGCCGCTACGACAGCCTGCAGCTTCCACCTCCACCCCATGCAGACTGTAACAGTTGTTTCTGCCAGAGCCCTGCAGGTGCTGCCTCCACCTGCAGATTCTGACAGACAGCTGAGGATCAAACCTCCACTTACAGCCGCTACGTCAGCCTGCAGCTTCCACCTCCACCCCCAGACTGTAACAGTTGTTTCTGCCAGAGCCCTGCAGGTGCTGCCTCCACCTGCAGATTCTGACAGACAGCTGAGGATCAAACCTCCACTTACAGCCGCTACGACAGCCTGCAGCTTCCACCTCCACCCCCAGACTGTAACAGTTGTTTCTGCCAGAGCCCTGCAGGTGCTGCCTCCACCTGCAGATTCTGGCAGACAGCTGAGGATCAAACCTCCACTTACAGCCGCTACGTCAGCCTGCAGCTTCCACCTCCACCCCCAGACTGTAACAGTTGTTTCTGCCAGAGCCCTGCAGGTGCTGCCTCCACCTGCAGATTCTGACAGACAGCTGAGGATCAAACCTCCACTTACAGCCGCTACGTCAGCCTGCAGCTTCCACCTCCACCCCCAGCAGACTGTAACAGTTGTTTCTGCCAGAGCCCTGCAGGTGCTGCCTCCACCTGCAGATTCTGGCAGACAGCTGAGGATCAAACCTCCACTTACAGCCGCTACGTCAGCCTGCAGCTTCCACCTCCACCCCCAGACTGTAACAGTTGTTTCTGCCAGAGCCCTGCAGGTGCTGCCTCCACCTGCAGATTCTGACAGACAGCTGAGGATCAAACCTCCACTTACAGCCGCTACGACAGCCTGCAGCTTCCACCTCCACCCCCAGACTGTAACAGTTGTTTCTGCCAGAGCCCTGCAGGTGCTGCCTCCACCTGCAGATTCTGTCAGACAGCTGAGGATCAAACCTCCACTTACAGCCGCTACGTCAGCCTGCAGCTTCCACCTCCACCCCCAGCAGACTGTAACAGTTGTTTCTGCCAGAGCCCTGCAGATGCTGCCTCCACCTGCAGATTCTGGCAGACAGCTGAGGATCAAACCTCCACTTACAGCCGCTACGTCAGCCTGCAGCTTCCACCTCCACCTCCAGCAGACTGTAACAGTTGTTTCTGCCAGAGCCCTGCAGGTGCTGCCTCCACCTGCAGATTCTGGCAGACAGCTGAGGATCAAACCTCCACTTACAGCCGCTACGTCAGCCTGCAGCTTCCACCTCCACCCCCAGCAGACTGTAACAGTTGTTTCTGCCAGAGCCCTGCAGGTGCTGCCTCCACCTGCAGATTCTGACAGACAGCTGAGGATCAAACCTCCACTTACAGCCGCTACGTCAGCCTGCAGCTTCCACCTCCACCCCCAGACTGTAACAGTTGTTTCTGCCAGAGCCCTGCAGGTGCTGCCTCCACCTGCAGATTCTGACAGACAGCTGAGGATCAAACCTCCACTTACAGCCGCTACGTCAGCCTGCAGCTTCCACCTCCACCCCCAGACTGTAACAGTTGTTTCTGCCAGAGCCCTGCAGGTGCTGCCTCCACCTGCAGATTCTGACAGACAGCTGAGGATCAAACCTCCACTTACAGCCGCTACGACAGCCTGCAGCTTCCACCTCCACCCCCAGACTGTAACAGTTGTTTCTGCCAGAGCCCTGCAGGTGCTGCCTCCACCTGCAGATTCTGGCAGACAGCTGAGGATCAAACCTCCACTTACAGCCGCTACGTCAGCCTGCAGCTTCCACCTCCACCCCAGCAGACTGTAACAGTTGTTTCTGCCAGAGCCCTGCAGATGCTGCCTCCACCTGCAGATTCTGGCAGACAGCTGAGGATCAAACCTCCACTTACAGCCGCTACGTCAGCCTGCAGCTTCCACCTCCACCTCCAGCAGACTGTAACAGTTGTTTCTGCCAGAGCCCTGCAGGTGCTGCCTCCACCTGCAGATTCTAGCAGACAGCTGAGGATCAAACCTCCACTTACAGCCGCTACGTCAGCCTGCAGCTTCCACCTCCACCCCCAGACTGTAACAGTTGTTTCTGCCAGAGCCCTGCAGGTGCTGCCTCCACCTGCAGATTCTGGCAGACAGCTGAGGATCAAACCTCCACTTACAGCCGCTACGTCAGCCTGCAGCTTCCACCTCCACCCCCAGACTGTAACAGTTGTTTCTGCCAGAGCCCTGCAGGTGCTGCCTCCACCTGCAGATTCTGGCAGACAGCTGAGGATCAAACCTCCACTTACAGCCGCTACGACAGCCTGCAGCTTCCACCTCCACCCCCAGACTGTAACAGTTGTTTCTGCCAGAGCCCTGCAGGTGCTGCCTCCACCTGCAGATTCTGGCAGACAGCTGAGGATCAAACCTCCACTTATAGCCGCTACAACAGCCTGCAGCTTCCACCTCCACCCCCAGACTTTAACAGTTGTTTCTGCCAGAGCCCTGCAGGTCCTGCCTCCACCTGCAGATTCTGGCAGACAGCTGAGGATCAAACCTCCACTTACAGCCGCTACGACAGCCTGCAGCCTCCACCTCCACCCCCAGACTGTAACAGTTGTTTCTGCCAGAGCCCTGCAGGTGCTGCCTCCACCTGCAGATTCTGACAGACAGCTGAGGATCAAACCTCCACTTACAGCCGCTACGACAGCCTGCAGCTTCCACCTCCACCCCCAGACTGTAACAGTTGTTTCTGCCAGAGCCCTGCAGGTGCTGCCTCCACCTGCAGATTCTGGCAGACAGCTGAGGATCAAACCTCCACTTACAGCCGCTACGTCAGCCTGCAGCTTCCACCTCCACCCCCAGACTGTAACAGTTGTTTCTGCCAGAGCCCTGCAGGTGCTGCCTCCACCTGCAGATTCTGGCAGACAGCTGAGGATCAAACCTCCACTTATAGCCGCTACAACAGCCTGCAGCTTCCACCTCCACCCCCAGACTGTAACAGTTGTTTCTGCCAGAGCCCTGCAGGTGCTGCCTCCACCTGCAGATTCTGGCAGACAGCTGAGGATCAAACCTCCACTTACAGCCGCTACGTCAGCCTGCAGCTTCCACCTCCACCCCCAGACTGTAACAGTTGTTTCTGCCAGAGCCCTGCAGGTGCTGCCTCCACCTGCAGATTCTGACAGACAGCTGAGGATCAAACCTCCACTTACAGCCGCTACGACTGCCTGCAGCTTCCACCTCCACCCCCAGACTGTAACAGTTGTTTCTGCCAGAGCCCTGCAGGTGCTGCCTCCACCTGCAGATTCTAGCAGACAGCTGAGGATCAAACCTCCACTTACAGCCGCTACGTCAGCCTGCAGCTTCCACCTCCACCCCCAGACTGTAACAGTTGTTTCTGCCAGAGCCCTGCAGGTGCTGCCTCCACCTGCAGATTCTGACAGACAGCTGAGGATCAAACCTCCACTTACAGCCGCTACGTCAGCCTGCAGCTTCCACCTCCACCCCCAGACTGTAACAGTTGTTTCTGCCAGAGCCCTGCAGGTGCTGCCTCCACCTGCAGATTCTGTCAGACAGCTGAGGATCAAACCTCCACTTATAGCCGCTATAACAGCCTGCAGCTTCCACCTCCACCCCCAGACTTTAACAGTTGTTTCTGCCAGAGCCCTGCAGGTCCTGCCTCCACCTGCAGATTCTGGCAGACAGCTGAGGATCAAACCTCCACTTACAGCCGCTACAACAGCCTGCAGCTTCCACCTCCACCCCCAGACTGTAACAGTTGTTTCTGCCAGAGCCCTGCAGGTGCTGCCTCCACCTGCAGATTCTGGCAGACAGCTGAGGATCAAACCTCCACTTACAGCCGCTACGTCAGCCTGCAGCTTCCACCTCCACCCCCAGACTGTAACAGTTGTTTCTGCCAGAGCCCTGCAGATGCTGCCTCCACCTGCAGATTCTGGCAGACAGCTGAGGATCAAACCTCCACTTACAGCCGCTACGTCAGCCTGCAGCTTCCACCTCCACCCCCAGACTGTAACAGTTGTTTCTGCCAGAGCCCTGCAGGTGCTGCCTCCACCTGCAGATTCTGACAGACAGCTGAGGATCAAACCTCCACTTACAGCCGCTACGTCAGCCTGCAGCTTCCACCTCCACCCCCAGACTGTAACAGTTGTTTCTGCCAGAGCCCTGCAGGTGCTGCCTCCACCTGCAGATTCTGGCAGACAGCTGAGGATCAAACCTCCACTTACAGCCGCTACGTCAGCCTGCAGCTTCCACCTCCACCCCCAGACTGTAACAGTTGTTTCTGCCAGAGCCCTGCAGGTGCTGCCTCCACCTGCAGATTCTGGCAGACAGCTGAGGATCAAACCTCCACTTACAGCCGCTACGTCAGCCTGCAGCTTCCACCTCCACCCCCAGACTTTAACAGTTGTTTCTGCCAGAGCCTTGCAGGTCCTGCCTCCACCTGCAGATTCTGGCAGACAGCTGAGGATCAAACCTCCACTTACAGCCGCTACGACAGCCTGCAGCTTCCACCTCCACCCCCAGACTGTAACAGTTGTTTCTGCCAGAGCCCTGCAGGTGCTGCCTCCACCTGCAGATTCTGGCAGACAGCTGAGGATCAAACCTCCACTTACAGCCGCTACGACAGCCTGCAGCTTCCACCTGCCACCTCTGGTAACCAGCTGCATTCTCAGCCACTGCCTTAAGCTTCTTCTAACCAGTTTTATCTCCAGACTTTACTTGCAGAATATAGCAAACACTTACAGCCCTGCCTACTGTCTGCTTCTGACAGTCAGATGCAGCCACATCCTCCACGGACAGCTCTTGGCGGCCACCATTTGCCTCTTCTTGCAGACTTTGCATCTCCATACCAACTTCAGGACGAGTTTTCTCAGTATGTAACCCTGTTGTTTTCAATTTCCGGTAATCTGGTTGCTTTGGGTAACCCCATGCCAGTATACTGCAGCAATGTTTCTCAATCCTCATTCTGACACCACTTGTCGATTCTGCCAGACATCTACAACCAGAATCTCCACCTACAGACTCTTCCGGCTCCTGCCTGCAGCTTCCACCTCCACCCCCAGACTGTAACAGTTGTTTCTGCCAGAGCCCTGCAGGTCCTGCCTCCACCTGCAGATTCTGGTAGACAGCTGAGGATCAAACCTCCACTTACAGCCGCTACGACAGCCTGCAGCTTCCACCTGCCACCTCTGGTAACCAGCTGCATTCTCAGCCACTGCCTTAAGCTTCTTCTAACCAGTTTTATCTCCAGACTTTACTTGCAGAATATAGCAAACACTTACAGCCCTGCCTACTGTCTGCTTCTGACAGTCAGATGCAGCCACATCCTCCACGGACAGCTCTTGGTGGCCTCCATTTGCCTCTTCTTGCAGACTTTGCATCTCCATACCAACTTCAGGACGAGTTTTCTCAGTATGTAACCCTGTTGTTTTCAATTTCCGGTAATCTGGTTGCTTTGGGTAACCCCATGCCAGTATACTGCAGCAATGTTTCTCAATCCTCATTCTGACACCACTTGTCGATTCTGCCAGACATCTACAACCAGAATCTCCACCTACAGACTCTTCCGGCTCCTGCCTGCAGCATTCACCAGCAACCTCCAGCCACGGTCTCCACCTCCAGATTCCTGCAGACAGCTGCAGCCTGACCCTTCACCTACAGCCTCTTTCAGCAACTTGTACTGCCACCTCCACGTGCAGCCCTGCCTTCTGTCTGCTTCTGACAGTAAGATTCAGCCACATCCTCCATTCATTACGTGCATCCTTATTAATAATTATCACCCCCTATTTAGCATTAACAGGAAAGAAAAAGTTATTACTCAGTTTCCTTTTAGATAAAACGCAAAAAAAAAAAAGTTAGTAATAATAGCATGCCTGGGCTGATCAATAAAAGCTGCATATTTTGTAAAAATGTACATCATGTCTCATTTTGTGTGCAGGAAGAGCACTCAGCCATCAGCATGAACCTACACGATATGGAAAACCACACTGGGATGCAGATCTTCATCTACCATAAAGAGCTCTTCTTCTTCCAACTAGACTTAGCACTCAAGGTAGGCATCAGTTTGATGCACAGCAGTATGAGATATTTGGTTGTGTCTTAGTGTCTAGCCATGCATTTTCAATTCAATCGGATTTTTTAATTTGCATTAGAAATGATCAAGCCATGTAAATAATCCTTCAATTGACTGCAATGGGATTTTTTGAATAGAAGTTTGATGATGTATGATTCTAATACAACACATTTTCACAGACTTCCAGATCCACCAGGAGCGGATCATCAGCTGTGCAGACAATTCCCTCTACATCATAGATGCTTCCTCCTCCCGATCCTCCATGTTCACCACCAACCAACTCTTGCTCCTCTCCCAAGATGACAGCGCCCCTTCACGTATCCCCCTCATCTCGTCCGTACCAGAAGCTTCTTCATGCTCTGTCCTCACTCCAGAACTATACCTGAAGAGTAGCACATGCCAGCAAGCTAAACATTTAATTGTACCTTGCCTGTCACACCTAGAGGGACACTTTCTTTATACTGAAGACACTGAACTGCAGAAATCATCTCTGCTCTCCTGATTCTGCATCAACAAACTTTCTGGGAGTTTCTGAATGACAGATGTCCTTCTATTCCAAAAATTTCTCCCCAAGAACATGAAAATCTAAAGGCTGCTTAGACATATGTAGTGCCCTAAATTTCCAGCCCGCTCCCTTAAAAGGACTGCCAGTTAGCTTGCTCTGTTAGTGTGACTTGTCATTATTCTATAAGCCTTTGCACTGTTGCTCAATAAAGTCAATTTCTGCAGTCATCAGATCATCATCATTTGAGTCCGCAAGAATTAGCAAAAAACAGAAACACTTTTCTAATTTTATTGCAGTTTGCCAGCAGCTATCTGTAATTATAAGTTTCATTGAGGAATGCTCAAATTTAAAAAGAATCTACTGTGATGCATGTGTTTAAACACATAGGGACAAATATACTGCACTTTAAAAAGGTTAACTTATATTATTTGATATAAATAAGCTGTTTGAACTTTGAAATATAAATGATCAAGATTTAAATCAAAAGAAATCTGTTGTAGCAGCTAACAAAGCCATTCCTCAGACTTCAACAGAAGTGTCTTTATAACATAACACAAAACATTTAGTTATGATGACATTTTTTTTAGTTTTTGGAACCATTTCAGAACTTACACAATGCATGAGTGGACTGAATGGACAACCAATCGTTCACTGCTCATCAGATCAAGTTGTTTAGAAAGACTGTTCCCAGCATGACCTGTATAAATCTCTCCAGAAAGCTTTGTTATAATGTAGTTTTGTTATGTAACTTTTTAAACATTTGTCTCAGATGAGTCACATGTTCTTCTCCATGGTTAAAATGTCAGCCAATTTTTAAAACCAAACAATGTTCACTTTTATGCTATAAAGCTGAAAATGATGAAATTAATGCCCGTTTGATTTTTCATTATTGTGAATTGTGATGCTGTGGTGTAATAACCAACAACAGTATTGGAAAGTGGATCACATTGTGTAGCTTCCTCCCTGGTAAGGATCTATAAGTGAGATTAATGAAATGTTGTGGAGTAACTATACACTGCGAGTCACTCTGCACTACCTGTGAATCCACAGCGTTCTCTGGGATTCTCAGGTGTAAAGCCATGGCCTGATTCATCTGATCTGCTGGAGTGCCTGGGGTAAAAAGTAACTGCTGGGCCTATTAATGCCTCCTTCCTACTCGGTGCAGCGTGTACAGTACTCTATGTAGGAATACATCCTGGCCCCCGGTTAGTTGTTTGATAATGTGATTACCCTCATCATGGTAGTTGATACTGTGCTCTCCTACTGTATATTCCCATATCCATATAATGAATGTGGGAATTATTTTTGATGAATCTACGCCTGTTGATGTTAAAATAAAGTGTGCTTTATTATAGGCCTAGTAGAGAACAACTCAGAAAGTGTATTGTACTTAAAGTCAAAGCGCTATGAAGGACATTTTCTTTTTCCTGCTCGGTCCATGAGAAGCAGGGTTTTGAGTGGCAGAGAGGGGGAGCTGCTGGACCGCAGTAGCATCAGGTGCTCACTGAGCAGGTGAATTTGGGAAGGGCTGATAGTTGATGAGCTGCTGCAGGATGCAGTCAGGGCAAGATCAACCCTGGTGAACTGGTGAACATATACAATTTACTCCTGTTTGAGTTGCTAGTGCGCATCTGTTTTAGGAAACAACCGTTTTTGTTTAAATTAAAACTGCAACCATTTATTTGCATTTCTTTCATGAGAAACATGTGGGCCAGAGTATGGGCATTGGAAAGTAATGAAAAGGCCCGACATTTTTGGTTTGTGAAATTTCGTGGGGTTTGTTTCCTTTAAAAAAAATATTTAATATCGGCAGCATTATCCTATAAAACTAGAATTATATATATATATATATATATATATATATATATATATATATATATATATATATATATATATATAAGGCAGGTGCTATGGCCCCCATGTTCCCGATTTTTTTACACTGAACAAAATTATAAAAAAAAGGCTACTAGAAAATGTGCAGTTCCGTCACACAGCACAATCCCACAGATGTCGCAAGTTTTGAGGGAGCATGCAATTGGCATGCTGACTGCAGGAATGTCCACCAGAGCTGTTGGCCGGGAATTGTATGTTCATTTCTCTACAATAAGCCCTCTCCAACTTCGCACAACCATTGAAGAGGAGTGGACCAACACTCCACAGGCCACAGTCAACAACCTGATTAACTCTATGCGAAGGAGATGTGTTGCACTGCGTGAGGCAAATGGTGGTCACACCAGATACTGACTGGTTTCCGAACCCCCCAATACAGTGAAACGATAATCATTTTCTAGTGGCCTTTTATTGTGCAATCCCCACTCTGTCTGATCAGCATCTTGATATGCCACACCTGTGAGGTGGATGGATTATCTCGGCAAAGGAGAAGTGCTCACTAACACAGATTTTGACAGATTTGTGAACAATATTTGAGAGAAACAGGCCTTTTGTGTACATAGAGAAAGTCTTAGATCTTTGAGTTCAGCTCATGATGAGTGGGGGCAAACAACTAAAGTGTTGCACTATAGAGTGCTTTCGTGCACATTTGCAATTAATGAATACATCTCAAATGAGTCTGGAATAAATGTACATCAGTGTTTGTTTTGATCACTTGAAAAAAAAAAAACGTGTTCACTCCAAGGCACAAATGTTAAATTGTCGTGTACCGTCGTGCGTAAAATGGTTCGCTCCACTTGCAGCCTGCTGTTTCTAAGCTCCTGCAAAGCTCTTTAAGCCCCTCAGTTTTAAATCTGACTCACAGCAAAGATGAGCCACGGAGACCGTTACACCTCGTCATCCTACCGGAAGATTTTCGGGGATTCCCCCAGGTTTTCCATTTCCTCCTCTCGCATGAGCAGCGCCTCTCCTCGGGCCCCCCCGGGGCTCAGGTCCATGGCTGCGTCCCACAACAGCGCATCCTCCCTGAACATGTACAGACGGGTCGGCAGCCGGTCCTCCACCTCTTTCTCTCCGGTGCGCGCAGACTCCCTCGACCTGATCCAGACCTCCGTGGTCAACAATGAATTGAAAGTAATTAGAACGAACGAGAAGGAGCAGCTGCAGGTATGTGTGGCTGGTTGAAACTAAATAACACCATTTTAAAAAAAATCCATTTTTGACAGCCTGTAGTTTTAGACAATGAATTAGCATTTAATGGGCATGACTTTCCCAGTAGAGGTAGTCGCTTATATAGTTGATACAGTAAGCTTTTGTTCAACAGCTTCTATCAGGACATTTTATCGCAGAACCATCATGTTTTGACACTTCACACAGCTAATAAGGTGGTGATGATGATGATGGTAAATTAGTTTCCAATTCTGGTGTCCCAGTCCTTCAGGATCAGGCCAGGCACTATATTATGTTTCGTATAATCCCTTTATATTAAATTAAACTTCTAGTGTCACAATGACCTAATCTTGAAAGTTATTTTTATTTTCACAAAAGAAAGTTAAATGTCTACCTACTCCTTGACAAATCCAGAATCTATAAATAGTTTACACAAAAAGTTCAGAAGCTGGCTGGTGGTCACAAAACGTCTCCTCCTTCACTGTGAAGTCCATTCTCTGTCTAGCCTATAGGCTATGTGACCTGGAGTGCGTCACATCAAAATGTCTTCAAGACCTACACACAGAGTCAGTGAGCTGCTTGCTATACATGGCAACCTAAATGGCAGGAAGAGCTACAACAACTGAAAACCTGAATTTTAGGCAGGGTCATAGTAAGAAAAGCACAGGTGTAAATAAATAAATGAATGATGGCTTGAATGAATTCCATTTAGTTTCTCTTATCTAATTGGTGAAGCTAGCTTTCTCTTGTGAGTGCTGTCTGTCTGCGGTTTAGGAAACTGTCTGGATTTAACACTGCAGTTCTGATTTATTACTTCCTCCTGGAGGAGAAAACTGATTACCATCACAACAATGTCAGCAAGGCAGTAACAGAAATCATCAGTGGGATCGATGGGAGCTTTTCTTCAGTTCAGCCCCATTTTTTAAAGCTGCACAATCAATTTTTTTCATATGAACAATGGATCAAATTACTCTGTGTTAAAGGGGTCACTTGTAGTGACACAGAAAATAATCACCCGACTCAGCAGTCTCCCCCCCCCCAGCTATCATCAGCCTCATTTCCAGTCGTAGCTGTCTGCTGTTTTCAGTGAAAAGGCTCAGATAAACCCACTGTACACTTCCTGCAGCAGCAAATTGCAGACAAAGTTAGCACCTAGCTGGTGAACATAGTGGAACATTTAGCAGCTAAAAAGTCAGATGTTTCTGGAGACCAAAACAGAACTAAAAGGAGAGTGAATATTGGGTTAATTTTATCAGGTGTCCAGAAACACACTAGGGCTCTGTTCAAAACAGAAGGCAGTTGCCTCACTACCGTAATAGAAAGGTACCTCAGAAGGCATTACTTTGGTGTGAAGGCATCTCTATGAACACTGGTTTCAAACAGCCTTTTAGGACAGCATTTACAGCAACGTGTGACGTCAGCACGCTATCTTGTGTCTCATCTGGCTGTCAGCCACTAGCCTTAGCGTCAGCTAGCTAGCTAATGAACAGGTGAATGGCTCAGACACCTCAGAAATTATACTGAATAAACTTGGTTGGTTGCAGTCATGGGCTAATATGACAGTTCAGTGTTTAGCTCACTAACTTTTCAAAAAAATAATTTTTTTTTTCAAAACTACTATTTGTAGACAATTTTTGGCTTGTTTGTCCACCATCTTGTCCACTTTTCACAAACTCCCAAACACAGATTTCTGGGTAATAAGCAGCATCAAGCATCATCGATGCTGCCTTCAAAACTGACTGTTACATGGGAAGTTTGAAGGCATCTTACGAGACAGAAAAAGATTCTTCAAACTGTTCCGAACAGCACTCAATGTGATCGCTGTCCAGTTAGACACCTCCTGAGACAGCATTTTTACCCGTTTCAAACACAGCATAAATGTGCAAGTGGCATTTGTTTGCTAACATGCCAAATCAACAAGGTTACATGTAAATTTGTGTTTAGAGATTGTGCTCCCAATTAATATACCTGTAAGCGTATCAATTGCAGCTTTAACACATTGTAAGTTATTAATTGATTCACAGTGTGTTCAGAAATATAAGCTATTAAAATAAGTTTTGATGGTAAATGATGATAAATGCAGCTTTATAACAAGTTTAAGGTTAAGCAAATCATATTCCTCTGCTTTGCTGTGTGTCTGGTATTGCATCCGTAATGGAAGCTTTTGTGTGATGATAAACAAGCGTTTATCCTGTTGCATAGGGTCTGAATGACCGCTTTGCCATGTTCATTGATAAAGTCCGGCACCTGGAGCAGCAGAATAAAGTGTTGGAGATGGAGCTGGCGACACTGCGGCAGAAGCAGACCGAGCCGTCCCGCATCGCTCATCTCTACCAGCAGGAGATGAAGGACCTGCGGTCACAGGTGGAGGAGCTGAGCAGGGACAAGAACCACATCCTGATCGAGAGGAACAACATGGAGGAGGAGCTGCAGGTACATGCACTGGGTAGTTTTAAATAGGATAAGGCGTATGCAAGGAGATGTTTTCTTCTCTTAATATTTACTGCTGCTAAGTCTAATTTCCCCACAGAAATCACAAGTCATTTGTTTTTGAGTCATAATTTCATGTGTTCTCTTTGTCATGTCTAAACTTTCATCTCATGTTTTAAACCTTTCCTTATCCTATCTCATTTCAGAAGCTCAATGTGAAGTATGATGAGGAGGTGAGGGCACGGGAAGAAGCTGAACAGACCTTGAGGTCCTTCAGAAAGGACGTCGATGACGCCACAGCAGTTCGCCTGGACCTGGAGCGCCGCGTGGAGTTGCTGATGGACGAAATCTCCTTCCTGAGGAAAGTGCACGATGAAGAAATCCAGGAGCTGAGCAGCATGTTGGAGGCGCAGCAGGTCTCCGTGGAGCTCGAGCTCGCCAAACCGGACCTCACCTCAGCTCTGAAGGAGATCCGCAACCAGTACGAGTCCATCGCCTCCAAAAACCTGCAGTCGGCTGATGAGTGGTACAAGAGCAAGTTTGCCAGCCTCAGCGAGCAGGCCACCAGGAGCAACGAGGCCATGAGGGCCAGCAGGGAGGAGATCAATGAGTTCAGGAGGCAGCTGCAGTCCAAGACCATTGAGATAGAGACCCTGAGGGGCACCAATGAGTCTCTGGAGAGGCAGATCACAGAGATGGAGGATGCACACAACACTGAAGTCACAGCTATGCAGGCAAGCAATCATAGTCATTAAATAGAATAGTGAGTATTCTGTAACTGGGATAAATCAGGGGAACATATAGTAGGCTTTATGTTGCTATCAGGATTACTGTACCCTGGTCTCCTAAAAGGGTTTTTTCACTCAAATTACACAAAAACTGACAGACTTTCTCCTGGGTATCCAGTAGGGCCATAGCAATTGGCACAAAACATTCTCGTTAGTTCTCTTTTTTCCCCCGCTACAATTATTGCCAGATTACACAGTTCTTTCCATGAAACTAATTTACTGCATGCCTTACTGTTTCATTTCCCAGTCTGAAGATCTAGTTGTTGTTTCAAAGCCCTTTTCACACTGCCAGGAATAAAATACTGGTGGAGAAATACAGACATGTAGTAGGAAAGTTTTGTAACTGTAGAATGTAAACTACCTCAACGACAAACAACAGACAAATCTATAGCCAGATACCACAAGTGATAAATATGAAAATGTTTTTTGTTGTTGTTTAAAAAAAACAAAACCTATATCATTTGGGTGAAGCAACCCTTTAATATTTGTCTTTTTAAGTATAACACAAAATAAGGATATTGTGTCCAAATACACCAAAATCTCATAGTATACTCATAGTATACATAGTTGCTGTGCCAGTATAACTGTATAGCATAAAACTCTACAAAAGAGATGAGAAAATCTTTAGCAGGCATTAAACAAGCACAAGATAACAAATACTGTTACTTTGATGCAGTCCTTGGACATTAAGATATTACACGTGCACTTTCTGAGTTGTAAATGGTCTACTTTTAAAATGTGCTGGGGGAAAAGAAAGTCACCTGCTGCAGCACTGCTGTCATTACTGTCTACAACTCTGCAGAGTAGTAATAGGATTGGTAGGGAGCAGATCTCAGGGTCAAGTTCCTCATGAATTATGTGACAGCTTAAGTAAAGCTGTTAGCTAACCTCGCACAGCACGGAGCACACAACTTAGAGATGTCATGGCCAGAGTAGAAGCAAAAGGAATCCAGCATACCGACAATCATTTAAAACAATCCCTCATACGCTCTCTGATTATTATAATTTGTCTGTAAACCTCTTGGGCCCAGTTTTGGCTCTCAGTACTGGTATAATTGCTGGGTCTCAAAAATTATCCATGAACATGTCATTACTGGTATCTGAACAGCAATGCCATACTCACCACTCTTGATGCTCTGAGTTTTTGGTTTTGGGAAATTTGAAATGAAGACTTTGACTACTTAGCGTCAAGATCGTCTAATTCAGGTTCAAAGTCTGAGGTCACACCTTTAGTGTGTGGTAATCACTTTAACAAGCCTGTGACTGTGAGACCGACTGAAACAGTTATTAGTGAATTGACCCTGTGTGTCATTTAGATTAACCTCTGACCTGCTAAATCCCATACAGGAAGGCCATCTGCTTTCACTGGCGTTTTAGAGCAGGTAAAGTTAAGCCTCACAGGTTATTGTTATCCCTTTAAGGATAAAAGGAAATCCTATGGTCAGCGGTTATACCACAGGAAAGCCTATGACACAGTAGATTAAATATACATAGGTAGGTGAATTTACTCCAAATACTGTGTTGGACACAAAGGCAATCTCTCTGCTTCACTCTCATCTAACTCCATTCTTATTTATTCTATAACAGGACACTATTGGCCACCTGGATACTGAGCTGAGGAATATGAAGAGTGAGATGGCCCAGCACCTGAGAGAGTATCAGGACCTGCTCAATGTCAAGATGGCCCTGGACATTGAGATAGCTGCCTACAGGTGCTGGCTGGATTAAAAGGGCAAACCATACAAAAGATCTCTTGACTAGTAGGCTCATTAGAAATCTTTACGCATTGTGAGGTGCATTAAGTCTGTGTGTCCAGTCTGACATTTGTTTTGTTTGATCCCATCAGGAAACTGCTGGAGGGGGAGGAGACTCACTTTAACTCGGGGATGTCGTTTGGTGCAACCAGCTACAGCTTCCAGGCCCGAGCCTCAGCCGGCTCTTCCAAGAGCAGCCAGAGGGAGAAAGAAGGGGCCAAGAAGGAAAGCTTCAAGGAGAGCAGTGAGGATAAAGATGAGGCAGACATTAACTCCAACAACTGAAGAGGGACAGGGAAATCTGGAAAGTGAGAAAAGAGAAACACTGTGTATGTATAGTGAGTTCATAGTCACATACTGTATTTATTAGGGGAAACACTAATGCAAATGTTTTAGAATTAGAACTGAAAGTCAATATTTTGGAAGGTTGAAAGATTATTCAAAGAAATACAAAATTAGACGTTTTTCCCGGGGCTCAGTATTTAGATTATCTCTGGACTCTAAAATGATCAAATTGTCTTGAAATAAAACGTCAGTATTACAAAGTCACACAGCTTTATCATTTAACAAAGACAACCAGTCAGAAAATGTAGACGAAATGTACTGTACGTCTCCAGAGGAGATAAACATGTTGCATAAATTGTACGATAGTAAATAATGCAACCAAGTATTGAATGATCTCGGTATAAATTTCCATTTAGCTGCTGTGTGAGATTTCACTAATACCTGTGTGACAGGTGATGGAAAAAAAGTTGCTCAGATAGAGTTCATTTCTTAAGAAAAAGACACAATGTTAGCGTAGTTCTGTTGTTGCAGTGTATTGTCAATGAACGTTCAGTTTGAAGCACTGTGGGCACATAGGGTGGATGGAGGGTGACTGTCTGCTGGCTGTTTCTTTGCACCATTGTGTTTTCTTTTATGACATCACAATGTGTAAATGTTTCCCCCATGCTAACATAATCACATACTGTCTGGTGGAAAACCCTATAGTGGCAGAAAGAATAGTCATCATGGTTGTTAGTATGTGGTCAATGTTTTAGCAATCAAAAATATTCAATGCATTACATAGTGTAGTCCAATTGTTAGCACAGATCATTTCACCTGGCTGCAGTGTCATACTGGAAAACCACTTCTTGTTTCAGTTGCACTGAAAAGTGCAATAAATAAAATGACATGAGTGACATGTTTTCTATGCTTTCATTATGCAAGTCAGCGTATTCACAGATACAGGAGGAGGTTCATCCAAGGCCGCTCCAGTTAGATGTGATTCTGCACTAGTTCATGGCACCCTGGGAATGAGTCTCAACTCACTAACAACTTGGACTCTTAGAAATTTAACATCCACTGAAGGGTAGAAGAAACTCAAATATTTGGCTTTTGAAATGAAGAATTCTTATAGTATAGCAAATATTAAACTACTAGATAATACACATCATTTCGGACAGGCTTTATATTATCTAGCTGTGGTCATGGAGGAATGCAAACTTCTCTCTCATCTCCGACAGATTACATTGACTGGTTGACTTGGGGGACACCTATAAATCCGAGCTGTCCGTTTTGTGATGCATCACTGGTGAATAAAGTACATTTTTTGGTTGTTTTTTTCCACCCAGAACAATTTAGTCATGGTTGAGCATTTATGTACATTTAAGTACAGAAACCGGACTTTCACTTATTCCATGTGTTATTGTACCGTGTGTCTTAAAAGTCTGGTATTACAGATACACATCAACACAAACAGGAAACATTTCTTAGTTGTGCAGTCATTTATTAATTCATTGTGACAAAAGCAAGTAGGAAAGGTATAAGAGAACATATCACAGACGTCTTTCTGCAAACTCCCTTTAAATAACTTCTTTAGTGCTCCGGTGAGTTGTACTGAAAGCATGTTTTATCAAGTCAACTAAATCAGTTTATATCAGCAGTCTATACAAATTATAAACTTTAAATTAAATGTGTAAATCAACAAGAAGCAAGCTGTATTTAAAGATACTCTCTATATAAACACGCACAAACCTTTGGCAGTGGTACTTTTGTTTAAGCCCTTTAAACCAGTTATCTGAAATCACAGTCAGCCCTTAAAATCATAAATAGAAAAAAATTAAGATGTTTGTCCCTGGTTTCCAAAAAAAAAAAAGAGGTAAACTACACTGATGCAGCTTTTCAGGCATGTATTGCCTTCACAGACTTACTGTGAAATTTGAGCAGTTCCAGACTCACTAACAGTATTTCATTCCAGTTTTAGCTACAACAGCAGTCACATTCTTGTGTGGAGCAGAAGCACACTGAACGATACCTAAAAAGATACCTTGGCAGTAGAAATAGATGTGTAATTTTCATTCATCAGGTAAAATTCACTTTTACATGCTGGCACTTCAGTAAATCAAATGCATGTCCAGCAGGGACATGTGTTTCCCTGACAACAAGATGAAAAATGTAATGCTATAGTGTGAACAGTGGAGTTCAGGGTTACATTTTACATCACTGTTACACTTCGTAGTTCCATTTAAGTTGCGGAGCAGTTATAATGCTAACGTAGAACTTTTACTCCACATTATGATGAGTCTGATAAAGAGAAACAAAGTCTATCCATCTCTTGTAGTCAAGACTGGGAGGGCAGGACCAAGCCGAAGTGCAGCACCAACAGACCATCCTGGAGCAAAGCGGAAACAAGATCAAAAGGATCACTCAAAAGGATTCCAGGCATTCTACAAAACGTCCACTATTAAAATTGTGTTTTGTTCTTACTGTGTGTTTTTGTGGTGCTTACCTGTAACGCCTCTTCGCCAACAGAGTTCTGAATGTCTTTGAGAGACTGGTAGTGATCTAGGAGGTGATCTCCACAAACCACATCCACCTGCAGGAAACGCAGAAACACTTCAGACCAGCCCACGAGGCCTGTGATGCCTACAGAACTGTGTGTGTGGTTTATAATTCAAGGATTCAAGGACATGATTTTGCAATAAAGTATCTAGGCATCAAAATTCTGTGCTTCAGAAAATGATTGATGTAGTGTACCCAGTGCCACATCAAAACATGCAGGGAAACATTTAAGTGACCAAAACAGTGAACATACAGGAAATGCCGTAGATATTTATGATAAACTGGAAGGAGATGACAGGGTAGACTAAAACTTTTAGATTTAAAAGGGAAGAGTTACACACTCTGCTCCAATGGACAGTAACCCTTGGTTAGTCTTTGTCCTCTCCAGGTTTGTCCAGACAGGCCAGGGCAGTGCAGCACTGAGGCCAGCAAATCAGCGTAAGCTTCTAATCCTTGTCCACGTGTTACTAAATACAAAATACACCAACCACTGAACGCTCTGTCAAACTGACCACACTTACCCATTTCGGTTTGTGCTCTCAAAAAAAAAACTTGTTACTACACTTCTGATCATAACACTAATATTTGTAATCATGAAACTTACAGCATGTTCAGCGCTCTGAGACAGACATGTGGTATATCACTGCACTAATTTGATTATAATCCGATTGAGGTTTTCCTTAAGGCGTGTCTGTTGTCCTTTAGAATTTGGCACCCTGCTCAATTTTGACCCAAGCAGTTCACCTTATGTTGGGCTCTGCTGTATTTAGCAGTGGTTCGTCTCCCAGTGCACACATATGTATTCCTCATTCCGCACTGCACACTTACGCACTTTCTGTTCCATTTTTGACCCAGTCAGTCTCTCTTGCTTTTTGGCAAGTTGGCTAAATGGCATTTAAACATTGTATAATTTTATTAATTAACCAAAGCCGGACACCTCTGACCTGCATCCGACCCTTGTCGAGAGGAGGATCGTGAAGGAGGGACGGCTGACACATACTGACCCGTACCAGACAGACCCCCGATGTGGATTTCAC
>NW_024040267.1:0-27153 GCF_014851395.1 Micropterus salmoides | reverse complement strand
TTTTTTTTTGGATTTTTTAGGGGGGGCTTTTATTTGAGAGAGATAGGACAGTGGATAGTGTCTTAAGATGGGGGAGAGAGAGGGTACAACATGCAGCAAAGGGCCACGGGGTGGACTCGAACCTAGGCTGCTGCAAAAAGGGCTCAGCCTTGTACATGGGGCTCGCGCTCTACCCACGCCCCATTTTGAAACATTTTAATGCAGAAAAGTTACATATTATATCTTTGAACCAGATGTTTCTGCACAATTGCATGCAGATAAAGATTTAGCTACACTACTGTTATTAGTATCATACTATTTGTAGAATTTGATTCCAGTAGTGGCTGCGTAGGATTGTTTCCACTTGTGTGATCTAAACATTTCCAGTAGCTCCAGAATGTTGTAATGTCCAAAAGTCAAAATGTATTGAAAAAGGATAAAATTTACAACATATTTTTATCTAACAAAATAATCTTATTCTATTCAGTCCATATTTGTTGCCATTTAGCCTTTCAAAAACATTTAAACTGTGCATTAACAGAGTGGTCTATAAATACTATATTAAAAATATTAAAATGTATTTCTGGTGTAACAGTTTACACAATGATGTCGGTCACACCAAGCCTACATGTATTTGTGCTGACAAAACTGAAGAGTTATATTCATTCAAGAAAGTTGATTCAATAACAAAAGACCAAATCATTTTTTAGGGTGATGACATCACAAAATATGACATTCAAAGCTTCAGTAAAGCCCTAGGAGTCACATTTAGAACAGTCAAGATAGTTTGAATCAACCATTGAAAGCAACATTTTTTTTTTTTTTATCAGTTTGAACAAAATGCGTGATGACGTTCCCTAGTATATGTTTGATTTCCCATGCAACCAAATATTTCCAAGCTTGGGCAAAATACATAATGTCTACCTCCTCCATTGGCCCATACTAGCTTCGAGACTTCATACTAGCCAAAGAGAGGGAAGATAGTTTCTCCAGTGTAGTTGTGGACAGTGTTGGTGAGTATAAGCGGAGTTGTTTACTTGTTTCTTATGAGCATGTGCGTTTTCATTTTGGTCACAAAGCTGTCGGACACCGAGGCCCGCTTGTGGTGTGTGTGGTGTGTGTGCGTGCGTTCCTTGCAATGTCTATGGGCCATTCTCTCCTTTCCTCACCTGTGGAATCCATAATAGCCAGTGATGGATCGTAGAGCTGACGTGTCTAATTGCATTCCTTTCTACTCTGTTCAATGACAGCTGTTTTAAGGGCAAACCTGAGCCACTGTGAGTGTCAAACACTGTACAGCATACCAGAAACATACACACACTAACACTGAAAGACACACACGCACCATTTCTCTCTGTTAACCCACATATGTCTGTCATATCTACTTTATAAAAAACAACCAAAAATTTAACTTTGCATCTGTAGGAACAGCTTCTTAGGGGTTGTGGTCACATGCAGTGTAATTCTTATTACAAAAAAAGACAAAAGAAAATTAAAATGAAAGTGAAAGAAAGGGTAAGGACAGGAAGACAGAAAAAAAGGGAGAGGAAAGAAAAGTAAAGGAGAAAGTATATAAACTATAGGCGGGGACAGGAAGAGATAAATTAATTGTTGGGGAAAGGACAGAGCAGAGGAGTAAAACAGTGAGAGGAAAGGGATGCAACAGGAAAGGAAACATGAGTGAGGTGATAAGGAAGAAGGGAAACATATAAGGAATTGGAACTGAAGGACAGGAGGACAAGAGGAGCAAGAAGGGATTACAGAAGGGAGTAGAGAAAAGGAGAAGACAGGGAAGACAGTAGGAAAGAGGAAAGGATAAAAAAAGGAGATGACAGAAGAAGAGAGGAGAGGAAATACAGCAGAGGGGATGGGAGGAGAGCTGGCATCTTCATAGTTAGCGTTCACGCCATGGTGATAACGCATAAAAGATGACCAGGCTTGACTGTGGACGAGCACAGAGCCAGCATGGCAGTGCAGGGTCTGAGAGGACAACTCAACAGGCCATTAGTGCTCCACAAATGATAATTTATGCGTCCATGTTGAAATCCGGCCACGGGAGCTTCATCAGCGGCTCCTTCAGAGTGTCTTCTGCCACTAATTACAGGGTCAAAAAAGCAATTTGTACCATCCGAGAAGAGCCTCCGTTCTTTCCCACATTCTCTCAGTGTCTCTCTGTCACACACACGCGCATGAACACACGCACACACACACACGGAAAAAGATGAAAAACGCACATAAACACCCGCACATTATGCAAAGACACCAGCTGCTGGTAACACCTCCCAACAGGCTGGCAAGAGGGCGAGGAGAGAAATAGTGGTGGAGCGGGTGGTGGGGGGAGATCATGGGTAGATGGGTGGCTTGGAGGGTGGAGTGAGAGGGTGGGTGTGGGTGTGTGTGTGGGGGGGGGGGGGGGGCGGTTGAAAAAGTGAGAAGGAGTGAGAGCATTGGAGGGGCGAGCAGGCATAATGAGGGCTGTTATCAGCTTTGTTTACAGGCCTTTCTGAAAAGAGGTTGAAAAGTTGCTTTGGATGTTAGGTGTTGGCGCCACTGCGTTTCTAATTCCACATTCAAGACTCCCACACAGAGAAATGGTTGCGTACCTATTTTTTGTTCCATGAATTCACCAACTAACAAGCAAATGAAAAAGACAGAAAGGGCATTTCTTGAGAGTTGCTTCCAGAACTGTGTCGACTCTTGTGTAGTGTTGCTCTCCCCCTGTAGCATAAACTGAAGCTCCACGACACATTTCTGCTAGATGCATGATGTGGCCACTGAGTGGGTACACACACACACACACACACACATGCAGGTTCACAAGATTTCTGTTTGCGTGCTCTTCCAAGCCCTGCACACGGTGTAAGGGACAGGCCAGTGCTTTCAGAGGCATGTCAACTGGACACATTAACTCATAAAATACCCCCCTCTCCATGAAATATGCAGTGCTGGGCCACAAGGATGGAAGTTGACTATCCATAATTGATGTAAATGAGGAGCTCTCCCACGGCAAACACTGTGCGAATCTGTCCTTCTGTGTGTGTGTTGCAGGGGAAATAGACTTGTGGGCTGAATTTTAAGTTGCCCGAGGTAAAGTCATATCTTGTACCATCATGCATCCAAGCTTCAGAAGACTTGCAATGCAGTTAAGAACAAAACCAAGACAATGTAACACACAGTGTACTGTGGAGTCAGGAGTATATTAAGAACTGTGACAGAGCAAGAAAGGTATGAAGGAAGAAAGAAAGCGAGCGTGAGCCAAACAGGGAAATCTTTGTCTTGACACAAGCACAGACTGAAATCTTCCATATAGACCTTGTATTAATTGATAACAACCTGGTACTTCGATAATGGATGTACCCCCCCCCCCCTGCCCCCACCCTCTTTTTCACTTGGCTGCCAAGTCGCCGGATGTTTCACTTGGCTGGCCTGCAAGCGGAATGAATATTTTACTGAGCATAACCACCATCTCTTTCTCCATCAGCATCTCTGACATGCAAACGAACAAGACGATTGTGTTCACCCAGGATAAGTGAGGTGAGGGTGATAGCTGATGCTCCCTCTTTTGATTCATCTCTTATTCTCCCTGCCACCAGTAATCAAGCTTTACTTCACCTGCTTGGTAGAGGAAGACTTATTGGTTATTTTTGTACTGTATGTGTCCTGATCAGTGTTGCACAAGTTATTTTGAAAAAAATTACATAAACATTACTTATTGAAAAATGTATTAAAAGAATGTTTTCACCCCTGCCTCTCAAACAGCCTGAGTCTCCACTGCCTACAAAGACAGGACAAATCACACATAAAGTTTCTTTCGACCAACTTGCACATATTTTGTAGTCTTTGGCAGTCAGGGAGGAGCATGAACCTCATGACTAAGTAAATACACTTGACAACCACTGGTGTTCTGGCAGTAGATGACCCTGCAAACCCCATGAGAACGCTAGCTGTCACGTTTGTGTTGTACCAAAACAAACATAGACATGCTGTTTATGTGCACGGCATGGGCAAAACAGGCCTACAGAGGAAATTACAGGTGAGTGAATAATGAAGCTAACATTAGCTAAAGCTGTTTATTTACCAATATGTCTCCCTCTGGCAACACACAAGTAGTGTGATTGGTCAGCGATGCAAATATCAAAACTCTTTATGAGAACAACTAGCAGGGGCTGACTTAAGATTAGAATATTTACATCACACATGTTAGAGGATTTTATGTGCTGACTGTCAACACGTACTGACCCTGAGTGGAATAGATCAGCCAAAATCATATCCATAACTGGCTCAACAGAAATGTGTTTCCTGGTTGGTTTCGGTTTCACACCGAATCAGAATCAGAATCAGCTTTATTTGCCAGGTATGTGTGCACATACGAGGAATTTGACTCTGGACTGTGCATTGCTCACGATGTGCTTACTTATACAATAATACAATAATAAAATCATACACAGGCTACAGTATAGAGATCACATACACATTATAAACAAAAACAATATGGACAGATTGAGACAATAGTGCAATGGGCAGAGTGCAAAGGAAGCAGGAGTAAAATTATTATCATTATTATGTACATGTCGGAGATGGATGAGATATACAGGCGCACATACATACATATATGCATACATGTAGACATGTATACACTGCGATGGAGCATGGTGCAAAGAATGCTGGAATAAATAAGCATTATGTGCAGGTATTATTTACTTGAGGTAGGTGGATTTGGTATACAGTTCAATATACAAAATGTCATTATGAACAGTATGATCAGCTCTGAAACAGAGAATGAGAGAATGATGAATAAATAATAAGTGGTAACCAGTAAACAGATGGCTGATTAGAGACAGAGTTACTGGGTTGTTACACAGGAATTGTTCCTGACACTTTGAGTCACATTCAGCTGTTCTTCAGAATGATGGCTTATGGGAAGAAACTGTTCCTGATTCTGTTGGTTTAGGCGTACAGTGCTCTGTATCGCCTACCAGAGGGGAGAAGCTGGAACAGGTTGTGTCCGGGGTGAGATGGATCTGCATTGATGTTTCCTGCCCATTTCCTGACTCCAGAAATGTGTAAGTCCTGAATGGAGGGCAGGTTGGCACCGATGATCTTTTCTGCAGTCCTGACTGTCCGTTGTAGTCTGCTCCTGTCCTTTTTTGGTGGCAGATTGGGGGGGGCTCCTCCTGAAGTCCACGATCATCTCCACTGTTTTGAGTGTGTTAAGCTCCAGGTTGTTTTGGCCGCACCAGGGAGCCAGCTGATCAACCTCCCATCTGTAGGCCGACTCATCACCGTCCCGAATGAGGCTCAGTCCTAACAAACTGAGCTAATGCAGCATGTAGTCCCAAACTGTGTCAGTCAAACGGTCTAAAGGGGAGGCTATATACCAGTGGATCAATAACGTAATGCACAGCAGAGTAGAGGCCATTAAAAATATAATGAATGAATGAATGAATGAATTTTTTCTGGACATGTCAGAGAACACAGATATGTGGGAGATATTCTCTTATTTCCCCAAATGGAGACTCAAAATAGAAGGGAAGACTAAGCATGTGTACTGTCTCAGCAGGGATCTTATTAAATTAGAAAAGTTGATCTAAAGGAGAAAACATATTTAAAATCAATAGCTGCAGAATACCTAAAAGCCTTCATACTGCATTATATTCTATTAAATTTAATATTTTGAATTATCACCTACCGCCTGAATATTGTGTTTAACCATAAATTGGTGCAGAAATATTCACCAGAATGCAGGAAATTAAGTCATTAATGCTCAAAATTTTATGGGGGAGGACCCCCAGACCCCACAGTTTATGGGGCGACACATTCCCAGATCTAAGGTTAGGTTTGGTCTCCCAGTTTAGGCTATGATGTGGAGGTTGACAGCCTATGTGGAGGCGGATCACACTTTTTCATTATGGACCATGATTGTTGACTTTGGTGTTTATGCTAAAATTGTGAGTTTGGCTGCTGAATTTTTTATACAATTCCCGAGGATTGAGAAGTGATGACCTTTTAGGTTTGGGCATGCAGGGGGGGGTCTATTCTAGGGCTGAATTTAAAACACTATACTATACTGCTCATTACTGAAAAAAGTAGTCACATTACAGTTACACATTACTCTATAATGTGTTACTGACGAAAACACGTCCTTGTTTGTGCATTGATATCTCTTAGGTGATCTATATATACATTCATGCCAGTGGTGTCTGAGATGAAATTCCCTTGCTATTATTACACATTTTTTAACACACACACACACACAAAAACACACATGCTTACTGTTTTAATTATTTATTTAATTTAATTTTTTTAACACACAAAGACGCGCTTACTGTTTTATTTATTTATTTTATTTAATATATTTTAATTGTTTTAACACACACACACACTTACTGTTTTATTTATTTATTTTATTTTAACACACATACGCTTTCATTACTTTACGCTTTAATTACTTGTTTAATGAAATGTATGATTGTTCTTATGTGGTGTGTATGATGCTTTGGCAATATTGTTGTTACACATTCATGCCAATAAAGCTAATTTGAATTGAATTACTACTGCTAGGTGTATCAGCATGGATAGTATTCCTAAAAATATGATGAAAATTACAACAAAGATTTTGACAACTGGAACTGTTTTTTAAAAAAGTGTGTATTAATAAACTGTAAGCTGCTATAGAGACATAGGCTATGAGCATTGTAGTACTGCATTATTCATTCAAAGAGCTAGCTTCAGATGTAGCTTTTGTTGCAGCAGGGAGTTGTGAAGGAAATGGATGGAAGCATTTCTAAAATGTCACTCGTTGTCTCCTTACACTTTTTCAAAGACTACGCTCATGTGCCTCAGAGTGGAGAGATTCCAGTGGCACTGAGTCTGCAGATGACTTTGTGACATGCAAGATATGTCTGAAAAGTCTACAGTCACAGGGAAATACTTCACTCCTACACAGAATATGCTCAACAACCAGTGCCAACTGAGCAACTATCACTCCATCCAACTTGGGGATTCTATTGCTGTGTTTAGTGACCTCTCAGACCACCCTGGCGGCTTGATTCTCCAAGGAGAAATCCGACTGGTGACATATGGAGTGACTTCTCAGACCATTTAGGAAAATATTGTGTAGAGTCCCAGCACTTGGCAACAACTTAGTGTGGCTGATGATCACAGCTATTCCTATTATGTGTTAAAGTGTGTGTTGGAGTGTTTGAAGAAGGCACAATAAGTGTTACAAACATACTCAAATAGCATATGGGTTTTGATTTTTGTTTTGAGCATATAGCAACAGCTGCTTTCTTTGATAAAGACTGCATGTGACCTGTATTTAGCTCCAGATTTTAGCTTTCAGACAATTTATAAAATGTGTGCAAACTATTATAAATGCAAGGTCCACTTACTTCACTTACGGCACTGTGAAGGGGTCAAGTCACTGACCAGGAGTTAATGGATGGTTGTAGCAAGATCAAGGAATACCTTTGTTTCCATCTCCCATTTAGCGCATTAAGTCTTTTTTCCAAAAAGGCAAAAACCACCTCAAGCTAGCGTAAAAACCTTTTTGCAAAATTAAGGATTCATTTTCGGATTTTGCCATTTCCATCAACCTTTTCTAATGCGATACTTCAAAATGCGCATTAAAAAACGTTGATGGAAACACGGCTAAAATTGTTTAAATATGACTTAAGTTCATAGGTTCATCACGCATATTATCATAAATAACTTGCGCCCTCTAGGCTACATTTAGGATGTCTCTTACACATATACATAGATATTTAATGGCAGCAGGCAAACTGATCTGCCACTTAACATCCTAATGCGCAAAACCCAACACAACAGTAGATCTACGGTATTAGCCTAATATCAGTTCACACACAGGATTATCGCTGTAGTAAGAGATGCACAGATTACATATTTTTCCAGTTACTGATTTTTTAATCCCCCGTCCCCCCCCGTGATTTTTACCAATGACACACACACGGAGCAGAATGGGCTGTCCACAACTAACCACTGCGCTATAGTAATGTTATAACTAAATTTCCACAGAAAGCAACATGCTTTCTGCAGGCATCCGACACATTACGCTCGTTAGTTAGTGAGGCTTACCATTCTTAGTTTTCCTGGATTGTCCCTCAGGATTACAACATTAGTCCAACATCACCAAGCCTACTAGCCACATTAACCACACTATATGCTATCGCCAAGTTAGCTAACCTTAAAATAAACAGTAAAACAACACGGCAACACTTACAGCTTCCAAGGTCTAAGTCAGGTCACATAAAGCCCATGGCGATTCGTCCTTAAGCTGTTGAAAACAGAAGCCCTGGCGAAATTGCTGACTGAATTCTTTTTTTTTACGTTTTAAGTCCTAAATCCGCCTATTTTGTTGCTTCGAGTCTCAGTGTGTGCCATCTTGGTTATTGCGCAATACCTGCAAGCTGCCTGCCTGCTCTCCTCTTTTCTGCAGAGAGGAAACGTGCCGCTTTAGAACACACTGTGCTTTTCGCCATTTTCTACAGGCCAGGTAAAGCATTTGGTGTGCTCTTGGTGACAGGAATGTCGATGAATAGTCACTGTTTTTTTCCCAACATTTCAATGTTTTGTTATTTGGAACATGGTTGTATGGACAGAAAATGTTTAAAGATATCTACCAATAAAAGTCAGAATTTTAACAGTAAATATTGCCAAAATATGGACATTCGCCTGGTATATTTTGAAAATATTGTATGATAACTGTTGTAGTTTATTTTTTAATTTAATTTATAGTTACAATTGCATTCTAGGTGTATTAGAAGATATTCAGGTGCATAATAAGCTTCCTTATGATGGTTTTGATGGTTTATTGCATTAAAATATAGCTTTTTTTACCAGGCGAGGATGAAAATATATTTTTTCTTCATTGTATCTCCATGTAGTATTGTAATGTTGTATGCATCTAAGCCAAATGGTTGAGGAGTTATTCCGGATTCATGTTGGGTATATTACTTTAGGCGTTGTTCCTGGAAAAAGATGCCTGTCCCCTATCTGGGTGACTAAACTACGTAACGTGTTATCATGTGCAATAGACGAATAGAGTCTGCAGACACACAACGCGTACAGCAGCAGAACAAACTGGTAGTGTTTTTACAAGAGTAGGTAACGCTGAGAGCTTCAGTTTTATAAACTGTTTGCAAGATAGACAGACAAAGGATGCCATTTCCCCTCATTCTGATGTCCCCACATCATGTATTGAGCTAAAAGTTAACTTGCAAGTATTGCCCTCTTTCGCAGCAATTGAAGTTTCCCTTAGCAACCAAAATGCGACCAGACTTAAGTATGACTTAAACTTTTGCGTCGAGTCTACGCTCGCACATAGTCACTCTTTATACTTCTGCATTGGTGTCTACTACACTAAGCTATCTTGAATGGGAGTAAAATGATAATCGTGCGGCTCTTTCAAAAGTCGACGGAATGGATCACATTGTGAAAGTGAAGGAAAATTGACTTAAAAGCACGGAACACTTTCTGTGGGCTTGGAGGAAATGTGATAACAAGCTGACCAATCACAGTTCTTGTGGTCCGCGCCACCGTGACGTGTACTTACATTTTTGGGGAGATGCATGTGTGGGCTCCCGCGTAGGGTACGAGGCTACGCGTAGGCTACGGCTAAGAAGTATACATCAGGCTTTAGTCCTCCGAAGACAAGGCTGAAAAATCTCCATGTTGTCATTGACCCAACAATCCACAATAAAACAAATCCACATTAGGTGCAGCATCTGCGTCTGTTGCTAACTTTGGTAGATTCTGAGTGGCAGACAAAAAAAATAATTTGCAGGCAGTGCAGTTGCTTAGTTTCAGACCCTGATTGTAGCTATGTTATGGTAGTTAGTGAGAATCAATTGTTGATAACCAGTTAGTTACAGTCAAGGTGAACAGCCAAGGGTGACCTTTTCTCACCTGTTCAGTATTTCACCCAATACTGTATTTTATAGTACCCCCCCCCCCCCAAAATCATCTGTGTTTTCAGATCAGCCATGTCACTCCCGAACAAAGCTACTAGCCATTGCGTTCACACTCTTAAAACATATGTGCTGCAATAACATGCTGTATTGATCCAAACTGAACTGTTAAACATTGGCATAAAATGAAAACATAACATTAGCAGAGTATCTTTAAAGCTGCAGTCAGTGCAGTCTGGTGGGCATACATGATGGCTATCACTGTACATGCTCATCCCCGTTTTTCTTGTCTTTGTTCCAAACAAAGTGTAAAATATAAAACATCAATTTTATTGAGAATTTATCCAAGGAAAGTGCTTCCAGATATCACACAACCAAACCATGACGATTTTCAAAGCATTGTTGCTTTACACAAACCGTGGTGTTCAAAACTGTGTTTTTAAGAGTGTAATGTGACAATCACCTAGGCCTTCTCTCCCTGCCTCTTCAGGGCCAAATCAATGGCCATTGTTTCCCTTCTTTGACCTTGTGAATAAAGCAGGGGACAGAGCTTGGATGTAGTTACCGCAGCCTCTCTCCTGCAAAGACTTCAAGGTCATTATCTGATTTATGCCGAGCAGAGGAAGGAACACATAGCCTCTGGTTTTCCTTTCTTCTGACTAACCTTTTTCTTTCCCTTTCTCTTCCTCTCATTCTTTCTCTGCCATGCCTTTTGTTGAATGGCAACCCCTAATCAAGTCTTGACTGGAGTCTTGATTTTAATCACCCTCACACACCCTTGCCAAATTCCTACAGGCAAATAGCCATGAAAAATTTACCAGTAATTCCTCACCTTGTGCTGTGCAGCTATTTGTTGTCCGCCTTTAAACTGAGTAAAATATATATTATTGAATTCCGGGGAGGAGAGTAGAGGGGAGGCAGGCGAAGGGAGGGCAAGGCACAGAGGGAGACCAAGGTCGGCTCGTTTTGCCCGAGGAGCTGTCGATCAATATCATTTGGTCAATAACTTCTTTATTACTACCACTATCACTCCGAGCAATATCATTTTTAAAAGTTTTTTCTCTGTTCAAATATTGAACCATGTGCCAACTAAAATGCAAGGCCCCATCACATAAAAGCCAAATGGACGCTTTGCTATTCTAATGTTTGCTATTCAAACATATTCTGACTGGGGAAGAAATGAGATGTTCTCCATCTCCATATTATCATTTGTCCTTATTTCATATTTCACATATTGATTAGGCCTGTGTTTGCATAATTATTGATTGAGGGCATGACTTGCCAATGTCTGATGATTCTTTAATAGAAGTTGAACTCATAATGTGAAAGTGGCAGCTTTGGAAAGAACTTTGCTCACAATCCCATGTGGCTGGGCGAACAAAAAGACGTTCACAGCCAGAGGAAATTTTACAGATGAAGCAACAGTCAAGATTACATCTGCATTAATCCAAGAACAAAAACAAAAGGAACATTTTTGTTAACTTGTTTTAACACAGTATAATATTACACAAGTCTGGTGGTTCAAAACAGGAATAAATAACTTCCAGCTTCACAAGAACAAATTCTATTCTTATCAACATGATGGATGATGTGTAATGTTACTTAAAAAAAGCACTCCTTTTAAACTTGCTTCTCTTTCTTTGGACGTCTCTCCTGTCCCAGCTGTTTTCGCCGTCCCGCTCCCAACCCACTGTAAATCAAGTCCAAACTGTATTTCCTGTTGTCAATCTGGTCTCCGTCTGTGTTCCCTGGGAGGCTGCGGAGCACAGTTCCATTGCCCGCTCACTCGGCTTGGGTTCTGGCGCTCATTGAGGCGCAGCCCCTCCATTTGTTTCGGTCAGTTCTTTACCGTTTATTGATTTTAAACACACCTAACAATTAGACACCTGCAATCTGATCAGATATCATTATTTTATCAGATTGACCTTAATAATCATTTTAATTTGAATATTCTGCTTTTATTACTAGTAATTTTATTTATTTATTTACTGCTGACATGTAGACCTGGGTTAAAACTAATGTTATCATGCTGTTTGGTCTTGCATTCCAGTTTTTCACCTGATCTGTATACACAGAGCATAATTTCCTTGTCTGGCCACTGCTTTCAGCATTATTTTACCAGAAGAATATGACATGGCTGGCCTTGATGATCATTTTAAACTGATACATCGAATGTTCTGCATCTATTACTAGTTTTATTTGCTTTAATATTTCATGCTGTTTACCTAACTATATAGTGGGTGTATCCCAAGTCTTTTATTGGTTATCCATGATGCTTCTAAGGAAAGGAAATCTCATTTCTCTAAAAACATATTTTAGGAAGAGAAACAAATGTGGATTTAGTTAAGATACTTGAGATGCACCCAGCAAGTGTATAAAGAACAGTCTACATGCAGTCCTGTCCGACGGGGAACTGGGTCCGTCATTTTATCTTGCAAAACACAGGAGTTGATGTTCTACAACTGCCGGGATCCATCTGTTAATGTTATTGTGTGACTTTTGTGTTTTAAAGGGTTAGTTTGGGTCCAAACTAATGTGTTAACTAACCGATCAAGACAGCGGTAGACAAGCAACTCTGTGGGGAGTTCTGTGGGGTAGGTGGTGGAGGGTGTCACAAAATTATGTTTTTTCAAAATACATAGGTAAGAGGGCGGCACGGTGGCCTCACAGCAAGAAGGTCGTGGGTTCAAACCCTGGTTGCCCCGGCCTTTCTGTGTGGAGTTTGCTTGTTCTCCCCGTGTCTGCGTGGGTTCTCTCCGGGTACTCCGGATTCCTCCCACCGTCCAAAGACATGCCGGCTAACTTACTTGGTGACCCTAAATAAGGTGTGACTGTGACTGTGACCTGTCCAGGGTGTACCCCGCCCGATGTCAGCTGGGATTGGCTCCAGGCCCCAGCGACCAATTACGCAGGATAAGCAGTTAACGATGGATAAATAGGTAACAGACAGATTTGATGACACTGTTCCTAAAAAGAGGACATATTGAACATATTTTCTACTGTATAGTGGAGGGACATGTTGGTATTCCCTCAGTACTGGGAAGGACACAACCCCCCTCCTCAACCCCCGAAAGAATGTGTGGTTACACTCATAAAGTCCGGTTTCCCAACAATGGCTCATTTTAGAACTTAAGAGCATTTTCGTCTGTGTACAAATGTTCTTAAATTTGTACGGTCATTTCCCAAAGCAGCACTTGAAAACATGTGCACGGCAGCTGTCCGTGATGCTGAATTACTGAATAAGCTTTAAAGTAATTTTGCATATTTTAATGTCTATAAATCATGCTATCTATTCAAAATGCATAAATCACAAGTGTAAGTTTTGTAAGCGACACAAAGAAATGTTAATATGTTCAATTGACTGAAGAATGGAAGCAATTAGTACAGTTTCATACTGTAAAACCAAAACAATTGGCTGAAAGATGCTAAAACAAAATATCAAAGTTGGGTAATTATTCTTGTTGCTAACAATGAGCGAGACATTTCACAATGCTTAGTCATCCGACCCATAGTTCATATAAAGAAATTGATTAGTGCAGCTCTGTTCTGTTCTTGCATGAGTTAAAGGAGAACGGTAGACACATTCAGCACAGCAGCTGGTTAATTTGATGATCATTCTACAAGTAGTGAAAAGGCTGAGAAGATGACATTTAAGCCATTTTTTACATCATCCTCCTCTTTCCATCGAGGTCCATGGGGGGAATCACTGCTGTCTGTGGTCATCAGTGCAGCAGACATCATCTGTCATCTGTGCACAGTCTCTCTGTGTCTACAAATTCCATCTCTGCATTGTCAAAACAACTGAAAGATACAAATGTGACTGTCTTTGGCAACAAATATTAACGAATCACTGGACACGCCTTGTGAAATGAATCGAGCCAACAGTCTCAACACTGTTATAACATCGTCAGTAACACTCTTTAAATCACACATCAACATTGTTAACGACTGATGTGGGGTTTGAAAGTAACCCATGAATATCTTAGGGAAGAAAGTGAAAAAAGAGTAAGTTATTTAAGAGCGCGGGGAGTTTGAGCCTGCTGATCGAGTCTTTCTCCCGCCACAGTGACAGTTAACATGGACAAAGGAAGTAGCTCCCCAGAGCCAAACAGTCAATGTATTTTACAACTCAGTCCCAATGCTTACTGCTGTACCATTCTTAGTCCCCTCCCCAGCCTTGCTCTGCCACACATGCTAAAGCACACAAAAGAAACAACAATAAACAAATGCAAAAAGCAATGACAATAAAGCATAGAAATAGCTGAAACTGGAAAGGGATATCGTCTTCTTCTTTAACAGGTCTCTCATTTTAAGTACATTGAGGAAAAATGTTTTTTTTTACTGACATACTATGTGCATGGGTACTGTAGGTCAAGTTTTCATATTTCTTACAGGGATGCAGGTCAATTATGAGTTCTAATCGAGCAAAATGCACTTTAGTGGATTTAAACATGTATTTGTCCTGAAAATTGCTCTAAATCTGCCATGTTCCAGAGTCAGTAATTATAAATATATGTTTAAAGAATATTGTTTTTTGTACCTTGGAGTATCTGCAAATAACACTGAACCACTGGAAAACAAAATTGTTTGTGCTTCTCTTATCCCTTCATCAAGGTATGCAAATTAGGTTTTTCCTTTTCATCACTCCATGCTCCCAACAGATCAGCACTTCACAGAACAAGTTTGAATTTTTATCTGGTGAAGACAAATATAGTAACTTTTAAAAGGTATTCTACTAATTGTTCTTTCTTTACATAGCATATTATCTTATATGGCTTATATAATTAAACATTTCAAAGCTCAGCTGAAATCACACAAAACAGTCATCAACCAATCATCCATCCAACCATAATGCATCACTGAATTGTAATTGTTTTGCTCTAGGCTGTAAAAACAGGGGAGTTAGTATGTAGTATTTACAGGGGTCTAGCAGAGGCCCCCTTTGAGAAATCGGAGAAGAGTGACCCGTGATCTCTGACCCCAGTGATTGTTGTATTTGGTGACCTTCAGGTCTTACCCAGACCGGTGCCTCGGGGGGGGGGGACAGAGAGAAAGAGTATGAGATGGGAGATACAGACACAGATGATGAAAGTGACCAGGAAAAAGGGAGAAACACTGCAGGAGAACATAAAGGGTGTTACATACTGATTCATTTTATTATTGGGACAACTTTAAAAAGGTTTCTTAGGGTCTTTTTGCTTGATATTATTTGCTGTTACTTGCTTGTGATATGAGAAAACACTTGATAGACAGGGCTATCTGACCCCACAGCAGAATGACTTTTAGCTGCACAAGGCATTATTTTTTTTATTAAATAAAAATCTAGTAACTATACAATAAAAATTCTGACTTAATAATTCTAGATTTCTTACACACAAGAGAAACATGCCTAAAATAAGCGAAAAATACATGAACGTGAACACCGAGAAGCGACAGCTGATTTGAGTTTCTCCATATTAACGATGGTGTTTTTTCTGGAGTCGCTTCCTTCCTCTCTTCTCATCCCATTAATCCCTGCAACATTGAAACATCAACAAAGAAGGAAGAGGTGAAGGAGGACAAGGAAATTAAGGAACAAGGGCTGAAGGTCTGCTGATACCTTCTGCTTGATGCTAAAGTAGTCATATAAATAAACACATGCGCAGAGTACATTCAGTTACAACATTTGTACACAGATAGTGACAAATATTGCTATAGTGCACGTGCAAAGACACACATGCATGCAAGCTCTAGAATACACAGATATGTATTTACACACTATGTTCATGTTTAAAGTGAGCACTGGGAAACAAACGCTAAATACATACAGTACACACAGAAAACCGCACATACAACATATTTAGACACACATATGCAAACAGGAATATATACAAAAGGAACTGAGCACACAGACAGGCATAATTACACACCTGCCCCTTTCTCAGAACCTCTGGGCGCTGGCCTTGACCTTGAAATTCTAACTCAGTGTAGAGCAAAATGCTTCCACATTTTCCAAATATCCACAAAGGAGCATGTATGTTTTCCTAGCAGGCCAAACAGGACAGAAAGAGCCACTGACCCCAAAGTCTGTTTTTTATAAGACTTAATCTTTGAAACACACCTCCTGGCATCATACATTTACACTGTAGTGCAATGCCTGTGTGTTTGTTCCCACACATATTCATATGCATTTATTTCAGGGAAAATATTATTAGGATTTCTGGTAGCACTTTACAGCTCTGTAATAACATGATAATAATTTGATAATAAAGATGTATAGTAGTAGATGTAATGAAGTAATGTGCATGTAAAAACCAAAGTAATAAAATTAAAGCTTGGTGTTGACAATGGGTATATTAGACTGACATGTGTGTAACAGTGTTATAAGGGACAAAAAAAAAAGGTTAATAACCAACACATTCTCACTCCCAACTCGTCACTAATTGACGCTTCAAGACATCTAAGGCTCCGCGGTTAAGTTAGCAACGCTTAGCAACAACAAACATGCAACGTCCGGTAAAGTTGGCAACAATAAACATGCAATGTCCAGTTACACTTTCAAAATAAAATGCTAGCATTTCAAAACATCGCCATTTTGAAACAGCACATTACTGAAGTCGTGAAACGTTGCAACTTGGTTAAGCTTAGGCACAAAAAGTACTTGGTCAGGTTTAGGCAACAAAACTACTTAGGTTAGGAAAAGATCATGGTTTGGGTTAAAATAACTATGTAGGTCCGTTAACACATTAAGTTAACTTACGTCACCTGCGTAACTTACGTAATTTACATTAACTCACGTAACTTAAAATAAAAAATGTTTAATGTTGACTATGTGTTTCACACAGGAAACAAACCTCGGTCTCCTGTTCAAAGTCGGGGTTCTGGCCCTCCATCAACCCCAACCAGGGGCATTGCTAGACATAAAGGTCTACTGGGGCACAGGCCCTCACATCCCTCGTGTAAATTTTTTCTTAGCTCATTAATATTGGTCATGTCTGAAAGGGATCTGACCAGAGCATAAGCACACATACCTATGTTATGTTTGCTATGTTACCTGTGAGCCATGTAAACCATTTGCCACTGCTGCACAGTCACACCTGACATGCATTGCTCTCACTGCTACCTTTAAAACAGTCTGTCTTTGTTTTAAACCTGAATGAAAAGCTCTTCTAGAAAAATCCTCATTATGTCTGTAAAGACTGATGCTGGCTGGACATCTCTGGCTGTGCTCGTACTGGCTGAGGCTGCCTGTATTTCACCTGGGTCAGTGTGACCTGCTAAAGACGTCTTGACTGGGTCTGTACTGGTACTGGATTTGGATCAACTGTGCTCGTACTGGCTTATGATCCAGCATCTACTCTACTGACAAATTTAAGCATATCTCCTTTAGAAAATATAGATGTCAATACTGTTATCAGCTGCATTAGGCCCATTCAAAACTGGCTCCCCAGGTTTCCTTTGACATTTTCAAAGCTAAAATACTATTTATACTAGGGCAGGGAGGTATGGACAAAAATGTTATCACGACAAAAAATTTCACATCATTGGATATTGATAATTATCAGGATAAATGTCAAATCATGATTTCTATAGAGTTTAAATGCAGTTTTCTGCTCCTTAGTGAAAGCTGAAGAAACCAGATGGTTAATTGTGGTTTTAAACTTTTCTTTCTGGTCAGAACAAACACTTGATGCAATCTGAGGTAGAACATTTAAAACAATTATGTTAAAATCTTTTTTCAACAAATATATGTTGCCAGGCCAGTAATGATGAGGCCAAACACACAATAAATTTTATGGGGTTTTATTCCCCGACTCAAATGAGAATCATGTAAAGTCGAGGGTTTAAGGCAGTTGGTGGTTATAGAAAACTTTCTTACTCGTCCTTTTCTCATTGCATCTGATTCTCAACTATGTGACTTAACAGTACTCTATGTACTCCTTTACCATACCACAATATGTAAACAGATGCCATAAACTAGTTTATACTCACTTTGGTAGACTTCAGTTACTTCTAAACTGGAACTCTAGACCCATAGTCTCAACAACCAAAGCTGTAAAACAGCCAAAATCTGGACAACATCAAAACCTAGACATCTAGATGAGTTAACGCCACTCTAGACTAGACAACAGTAGGGGCCTTTCTAAACAGAGAAAAAATAAAAAACAAATATAAATAAATACATTCACTTAGCCACATAATGCACTGAGTTCATAAACTCAAGGTGAAATATTTCAATTTACCATAAAACATAAAATACATTCATTCACAGAATAAAATTTGCCCAGCACTTTGTACAGAAACTCAGAATTAACATTTTATGAATGAAATCAGTAACTCACTGTTAGTGTGCATCCTCAGGACACGCCCACACACACACACACACACACCAAGAACTCCACACAAGAAACAAACATTGTTTATTTACAGCTTCAGTATACACTAATATAATGTGATTTTGTTTGTTAATACACTTCATTGTCACTCACACTGTCTCCGCTGGTCAGAGTCTCTTCCCCCCATGGTGAATACACACACACTCACTCAGCTATCAATCGTCAGGAATCAGCTGGGACACCCAGGTCTTCATGCATCTACCTTGGTCCGCTACTTAGTTAACTCTTTCGATCTATCGATAAACCAAAGTACATCCCTTGCCGTTTCTCTACATCACGGGACCTAACACTTCCATTTTTCCCCGTGTCCCATCGGAAACTCTACCCTCTCGCGCAAGCCATCCCATGTAGTACTCTTAAAGTGACAGTGCCGTTAAATACAGGACAGTTATCGCTGCAGTAATCCCACCAGCAACTACATAACATTATAACACAATAACACACATAACACTATTTAACTCTGTACCCCTGGTTCACCTGGCTACATATGCATGATTAAAATTAAGTTAAATCTTTTTTCATCAATAAAGTAAATATCTTAATAGAAAAGGTAAGTGCTAACTGTAACTATTGAATGCTCGAATGAGTGCTTGTTCATATGCAACGTTGTTATAATTTCCATGTTGCAGTTTATAAACATCTGTAAACTCTCATTTTCAACATCTGTAAACTCTCATTTTCAACATTGACTTCGATGTTTCATGTCATTTCAACGTGCCTTTTCACATTAACCAGTAGTTTTATTTTGAAAGTGGAACCAAATATCTGGAGGAGTCGGCCCACTCAGCATCCACATCCAGCCAATGAGAGCAAGATGCTACTTTTCACCGCAAAACACTTTTTATTCATCTCCAGCTCTCTCTGTAGCTCAGACAATCCCTGCTACCTGCGTGTGCTAATCCATATTCTTTGTCTTTATAACTGCTGTCTTTATAATAACAAACAACAGCTGTTTCATGTGTAGGTTCGCGTCATTTCCCGTTTCACATTTCACGTGTGTTTTCTTGACAAAACGTGATTTGGAGACCAGCATTGGGTGAGTCAGCCTTTAGCAACCTTACGTTAGCTAATCTGTGAAAATCTTTCCAATGTTGATGCTATACTGTGTTACTAGCGTTGCTAAACGGGTATCTAAGACCCTGAGGTGAAAGATCAAAACCACTACACACAAAAACATAAGGTAAATACTATTATAAATATGTACAAAGAAACTATTTTGCATCCCTGATTGATGGTTATTACACAGAAACTACCGCAGGTGTTTCCAGAAGGTGTTTTTAGAAGCCTGGTCTGTTTTTTATAGAAGTTCTTTGGATGAAACCTCTTAAAGCCCGGCAGGTCACCTGCTTGAACTAGTTCCAAGCACCTTAGATCATGCATACAAAAATAAATGTTTAAAACTTTTGTAAATATAGACATGCTACAAATCGTACGTGGGTTAGATTCTCTACAAGTCAATGGTTCAGTTAATTTTACGGAAACAATAAGCACCAAACTATTATTCATTGAGATATCTCTCTTTGTGCCAGAGATTGGCCTAGACGCGCTGTCTTTCAGGGAAAGATAAATAAATGATTATATAATAATCATCATGAATAATTCATATGTTATCCGATCTCATTTTTAGACATCATTTTTGATTTCCAAGAATTTTCATGTGATTTTGAAGGCATTACACCGGTAACCTTTAACACTGTGAGCACATCAATCTCATTATTATAAGGATTGTATGTTATATTATTATTAATGTCTCCATGATTTTATTGTTAGAATGTTACCATATTGTTACCAAAATATTACTATTAAATAGTTTTGCCTCCTTGCTTGTTGCGTTGTCTTTCCCCATTATAAAACTTTGTTTTTGCCCCCTTATAACCCTGTTATGTAAATTTCAGTCTAATATTACCAAAATATACCAATTTAATAAAAGTGCTATGACCAGGTTATTACTTTGGTAAATACATAGTATTGATTACCGCTTTATTATCAAACTATAACCCCACTACCCCACAAGCTGTAATGTAAGAGCTACTGGATTTCTCTGTTAAGATTTGGTTAGTGTTAATTTTGTTAGGTTAATTTTGTAATTTTAGTCACACCAAGAACCAACCAAGGTCATCTAAGACCTATTCTACATTAGAGAAAGAAAAGAAAAATAACTTATTTGTTTTTTGTTTTTTTTTGCCTCTTGGGTGCAGCAGATACTGCTGAACATGTAGTATCAGCATATAAACTAAATACCCAGTTCTTCAGCTACTTGATGCTTCCATATGTTCACCAGCTGCTTGCTAAATTTTTCTGTCTGATGTTAGGTGCTGGCCAGGTAGCGTACAGTGAGGGGAGGAGGGCAGAGACATCAGACTTTAACACACTTTCCCAAACATTAACCGCGTTATTATTCTACACATGACAAAAGCTCTTGTAAGTGCTAAGAACTTATTTTAACCCAAACCATAATCTTTCGTTGAATCCAACCAAGTCATTTTTGTGCCAAAACTTAAACAAACTTTAACCATTTAACCTTTAACCAAGACTGTTTTTTTAACAGTTATTTGTAACTGTTTTGGAAGGCACAGACAAATGATGTGGTCCTGCTGATAGGCTCGTTGGATCAGAAAACACTTTTTTGTGTGGTGCTAGAGGTTATAAACACTGTGTTTTGTTGGTTAACTTGGAGGACTTGTTTTGCACAGTGGGTTTATCTAAGCTTTTTTGCTGAAAACAGCTGCCTGCTTTTGCTGGCAATGGGGGTCACGGGAGCTGGGTTTCTGTATAACAAAAGCAGTGAGTTAAAACAAGCTAAAACGCTCTATAGAGCCGAGTGGAAATGCAGAGTTGAATGATAATGCTGCATGGGTTTTGTCTCTATGAGAAACATCTTTGATCTTACACGTAATCATTTGATCCATCATACTTGTAGACATATTAGTTGGTGCATCTTTAAAATGTTGCTTGTGTAGCCTTTTTAATTTCAAGCTCAGCATTTAAGGAGCGTACGGAAAGCTCAGCATCACTTTCTAGCATAATTCAGTTTGAAAGGGCATAGCATTAAATGGGACACTGCTTGCGTCTCAGTCATATACAAACATGAACATTATGTGTTCAGCCATTTAGCCTATATCTAGGCATGATTAAAAGAACAGTGTTATTGGGACTAATAGCTGCAGGGCAAATAACTAACTTTTCTGGAAAACATCCACATCCTCTGTCAGTTTGAGTAATACAAGTAACAGTAAAAAAGAATGTGCATTTTGGCAAAAAAACATTTAGCGCACCTTTGACTTTTTTTCCAATATATTGCCTCCTATTTGTTTTTTTTATCCATAGCTTGCATTCATTGAACTCACCAGTGTACAATGTTGCCATAGTCATACTAATCCCTCTCTGACAGGGATAAATATGCCAATTTCCATGTAAAAAGCCCTTCATTACAACATTAGGTCTCTGGCGGTGTGGTTGTGAAGTTCCACATGGCTAATAACAGCCCAGAATCTCCTCAGGACTCTGATCTTTTATTCAAGTCAGCCCTTGTGCAGTCCAACAAACTTCATTTATATTGCATGTCCTAGTCAGCAGTATGGAGAGATGAATTAGCATACAGAGTCGCGGACACAGTGATTACAGGCTGACAGGCGACTTACACGCCCCCCTGCAAAGAGTCGAACATGTCTTCATTTTATTTTTTCCCCCTCTTTCCTCTGTCCTTCTATGGCCCGGAGCAGCTGATACAAGGGTTTCTAATAGAGCAGAGCACAGGAGAGACGAGGCGAAGGGAGCTTTAATAATGAATGGATGACATTGGTGATGGGAGAAAGAGAAGGAGAACGTAAAAGAGAGCTAGTGAGAGCTTTGATTAAAGGAGCTTTGTGGAGTACTTTATCAACATCAATAAAACTGTACAATGTGTTATTGTGAACAGACCATCACCGATAAGCTTGGCAGCTTATACTAGCTTGCTGCAATTTACATGATGGGCTATAAGGTCAGATTTAGCAAGAAATATGCTATAATTCTTGGCCACAGAAATGGAGATTGCTTTATGGCACAAATGTGGAAAGAGGTGCAGTTTTCCTGTCAAACACGGCTAAAGTTTCTGGTGATGGCAGGTGGTGTAAAAAGTTGTGTAATTTAAGTCACATAGGTAACAAGGTTATTTTAAGCCAAACCATGATCTTTTCCTAAACCTAACCAAGTAGTTTTGGTACCTAAACCTAACTAAACTGTGATGTTTCACAATGTTACCCAATTTTAAAAGTCCATATTTATTCTTGTTAACTTGATCAGATGTTGCATAATTATTCTCGCTTTACCGAGGAACCTTACACGTACAAAAACAGTGCTAAAAGGTTCCCACGGCGTTAAAAAGCAACGCCAAGGGGTCTTGACAAAACGTCCATATATGACGCCCAGGATGGGGGTTAAAATAAGCAAAGCCTTTGGTTAAATTACATGTAGTTCCTTTAAAAGGATAGTAAATGATTCTACAGAGATTGTTGATATTGGAACTCAACTTACTGCTAAAATATGGCAGAATCCACAGCGTCTACTAGCGAACGGCAGCGATTAAAATTTTTATCGCAATTAATCTAATGATTTCTTGCAATTCATTGTGATTAATCGTATTGTTCTGCGCAAAATTGAATAATGAATTCTGAAGTAGTGTTTTGCAGCAGTATCTTTTGTAAATCTCAACTTAAACATTAACGTAATCAAATATAAAACCAAAGCTATTCGCCACTGCCAGGACATTACCTTTTATAGCTTGTTAAAACAAGTTACCATCAGAGTCCAGTTTCTTGTGGTTTTTTTCTGAACAGATATCTCGTACAGCGCTGTCTCCCTACCTGTTGACCTGAAAGAACCCACGGGGCATAGCGACTACGTTCCTAAGATCAACATCTTCCCCAATACTAACCAGCATGCAGTGTGTAGCTATCCACTTCGCTGTGGCATTTAATTGATCGCTTGTCTTGCTTTTGTTTATCTACTTCTCCCACATGCTGCATCCACTGTAGTCTGCCGAAGCCTCCCTCCACTGCTTGTTTGGGTGGGTGATTTGCAGGCAGATCAACATCCCGCCCCTCCTGTGACCCATGGTTTGACTGGATGTGCATTCAAAGCCAGTGAGCAACGGACTTTCAAAATGATAATAATAATTATAAAACCGCGTTAACGTGAGATAGCCAAAAAATAATTGTTGGCGTTAATTAATTAATGCGCAATAATAAGGTGTTAACGTGCCCAGCCCTACTTTTAACAGTAACAAATAGTAAACAATCATCAAATGAACGACAAAGCACACAAACATGGCATCCAAAACACAGACAAAAAAAGTAGGGTAGTAGTAGTTATTTGAAATAGTTTTTACAAAAACTACAGTGACTAATGAGAGGACGATGCATTTATATCAGATGCAAAAGGAACAAGGAACCTCCGGTAATTTTAGGCTAGCTAGTATAACATATCGTATTATGAATCAACCCAAATAATCCCACTGTCCTAACAAAATTGTATTGCATTCTATTTTTAGGTCTCGTGGCCATAAAACTCTTTGCACATTTACAGAGAAATACAATCATATAACATTAGTGCGTACAATCACACAGCAAGTAATGGAACTACTCTTAGCTCGGTTGTGGGTTAGCAAACTGTTGCTACTGCTGCTGTACAGCTAACAAAGTTAACCAGTTTGAATCAGCCATCACAAACATTAGCAAACGAGCCAATACTGACCTATCATTTGTGTGAAACAGCAAAACTGACGTTACTCCCTGTCGAGCAGAAACAGAGCGACCTCCTTGTCGGTTTTCATTCTTTTCGAATCTCTGAGGTTTCTCCAGCATTGAGACGCCTCACTGATGTTAACATGGGCCCTCGCCCGTGCCGTATAACTTGTTTCTCATTTTGTACTAGACCTTTTTGTCTTTGGGTGTTTCTCAGCCTCTCTCCTTCTAGACAGTGCCTACAGTCCAGGAATGAATCCAGCATGTTCGAATGTACCGGTGTTTACAACTTACTCTCTCCCACTGCTCCTGTGCATGAGCGCTACCGCCACCTGTTAGAACAATGTTGTGGGGAAGGTCTGCACCACTATCTTTGTGTTCCATTTAGAGACCCAGGGTTGTGTAGTAAAATTAGAGTACACACAAAATGAAGAGCTAGCGAACCGTGAGGAAATATTCACTTAATTTAACAAAAAGCGTGTTGGCTTACTGTACCTTTAAACTGGGCCAGTAATCTCTTTTTTTTTTTTAACTTTGTTTAATCAGGGATAACTGAGTGAAATACTCTCTCCATCAGGAATGTTTGGATGTTTACACTCTCATATTCACACCTTGAAGGTGACCAGTACAACCACAGCGACCTGCCGGTCCTGGGATCAAACCAGTGACCCATAAGGTCCCCTCTCTTTTGAAATACAAAATTTCTTGTTATTCTCTCCTCCAGTTATCTGCTCCCGTTCATTTTTTATATTTGTATGTGTTATTGGATTACTGAGGAGAGGGAGAATTAAAAATAGCTAAAACAAAGAAAGTAGAAAGCTGAAGAGAGAAAATGAGAAATTAAAAGATTTGGGAGAGGAATTCAACATGAGTGTATGTGAATGTTAGTGTGAGATTCAGGAAAAAGGGGAACAGTGTGTGTGTGTGTGTGTGTGTGTGTGTGTGTGTGTGGAGAGGGGTTTTAATGTATTCAGGCCAGGCCTGGCCAACCACTGCTATCAAAGGGACCTGCCTGACGAACTGTAATAACTGGAAAATTATTTTGATAGCCTGAAACAATCTTGGATATCACAGAACTTTATTAAAATAATATCAAATCAAATTAGCCTGTATCCCCATAATGAATTAAGTAACAGGTTACGCCGATATTAATCTCCTGGCTGGCTCGCAGGCATGACGGCTCCAGCATTTAATCAGGGCTACCGCTCTCCCTCTCTCCCTCTCTCTCTCTCTGTCTCTCTCTCTCTCTCTCTCTCCACGGGAGGGTCTTTTTACACACACATCCAGGAGAAATCCTCGACAAGCTGACAGCCCTGTAGCTGTGTGGCGGTTAAGCGAGGAAGGCTTCAAAAGACACACACCCTTTCCCTCTCCCCCCTCTAAACAAGGAGGGTGATTTTGCCCCCCCTCCCTCCACCATCACTCGCCCCCGGTGAGGTTATTCAAGAGCAGAGGAATCAGTGTCTCAGATGTGTGTGTGTGTGTGTGGGTTCAGGGAGTCTTCGGGTGGGGATGTGGGGACGTGGGGTCTCAGGAGGGTTGTGATTAGCAGCTGACCCACAGGGAGAGAAATAAGAACGCTTCCCCTTCCTTCGCACCTCCATCTTCAATCCAGCAAAATGTAGATTTAAAGGCACATTCAAACCTATAGTCTGTAAGTGTCATGTGAGAAACTTGAAATAAAAGCACATTTTATACCGTGTTTTACCCCGGAGGGTAGCTACAAAATAAACAAAACATAGAGCTGCACTTGTCTCCACCTGTCTCATTTGCCTACATGACATGAAAGTGAAACTTCCAGAGAGGGATTGTTCCATGCCATCTTTAATTCAAATAGGCCTTCTATAAATTTGACCTTCAAGCCCAACTTGTTCTCAAGTGTTGAGGGTATTGCTAACTTGACCAGAACACAGATCCCTGAGCATCCAGAAATGACACTAAAGGTACCCAAAGTACTTTGAGGTTAATTGAAGAGAGGGTCAAAGAGAAAGTTAGACTTCATATTTTCTTTTGGATATGCGTGTATTTTCCTAATATCTTTGGCTTCTCTAAAAGACCTGTCTTTCCATCCATCTTTCTCCCCTAATTAGTGCTAACACTGAGGTCAATGCACACTAATTTGGCTTGGCAGCTTGTTCAAAGGCTCAATTTACACATCCCACTAACATATATCTGTTAAGAAATTACAATAATTACTGAAAATAAAAGTGTCTCAATATAGACAGTGTTTTTGCTGCTTTTTTGTGTTTACATTTTGTTGTAAAATGTGGTCAAATGTGCCTTGTACCATCTCTTACTAGTTACAGTAATCAGACAATTGATACATCTTGGTGCATTTACATCTGGATAAAATTCTTTTTTGATTCAAATTTGAACATCCAAGGTCGTAAATACATTACATGTGATGCATGTTATAGACATTGTTTTTTGCCTTACACAGCATTAAGACTTTTAAAACTGTTGTTCTGAGCTGGGTCTCTCTTGAGTACAGCTCATGAAGAGGTGAAAAAGGAGAACCACTGTGCCTCTTCTTTCTTCCTCCCCCCCCACCCCCCCACCCCGAAACCCCCCTGGCTGATATTGCTGTCGGTTCCCTCTTATCTGTCCCCCGCCTGCCGTCTTTCTTCTGCGCCCCCTCCTTGTTGTTGCTGCCCGGCGGACTGCACCACACAGCCCACCTCGAGGTGGGAGGGATGGTGGGGACACTAAATCTTTTGATGCAGCCGTTTGTGGCGATAGCATCTGAACTCGCTGCGCCTTTGCCAGGCAGCGCTGACAGATGTAGCAGGACCCTTCCACAGCTCCCAGCTATTGAATATCTATTACTGCTGGCACTATATACGTATATATATATATATGTATAAAGGTAACACAAATATCTTTATGAACAAATCTGTCACATGCATCAAGCCACACATCCACAGTCACACATGCAGAGACACACACAAAACGAAAACAAAGTCATGTCACTTATATTCTCATATTCATATCAAACCCATCTTTCCTATTAGAGTCCCAGCACTTATAGAAGCAGTAGTGAAAATGAAGCGTTTTATCTGGCAATCCAGGTACATTCGTTCCTGCATGTCAGGGGTGTGTACGTCCTTGAACTTCTGCACTTGGTTCCGAGCTCAGTGCAGATTCCCTTTT